>NC_089588.1:118561015-118701015 GCF_019320115.1 Miscanthus floridulus | reverse complement strand
CCACTCCCGGGATCATGCTTCTATTTATGAGCTCATGGAAGTATTCCTCTCCTACCTCAAATAACCCACGTCCTGGTTTCTTCTCAACAAAGCCTTCAGCTATCCACATCCATATCAATGAATCCATATCAATAAATGAATCTTCTGGAAATGCACTTAGATACAACAAACAAGTCTTCAAATGAGAAGAAAGGTCATAGTAACTAAGAGACAATATATGCATAGTATTTTTCATATGCCCATCATCCTTATCTTGACAGAAACCAGGAGATATACACACTTCAATCCATTCTTCTCATCCCGTAAAAAGAGCTCCCAAAGCCAACCAAACAAAAGACGTTTTTCAGTTCCCTGCAGCAGCTACTGCTACCGCCGGTAGCTGATTACGTCGCCGTTCCCGACGCAGCGTGGAACCAAACAGCACCTAATTTCCTCTCTTCCTCTCGTGCATGTATATAGCTAGAGGTGAAAGCACGAGCAAAGTATGGGAGTCATGCAACTTTCTGATCTAAGGCTTTCAGTTTTTGAAACAGAGAAAGTATGCTGCATCCTGCGTAATAAACTATGCTTGTGGTCATTTATTTAAACAGAGATCAAACTCAGACCCAGTATACTTCATGTATATGATTTGTATATAGGTAACAACTATGGAGCCACAGCTGTCTTGCGGCTGCTGCGGCCAGCCCAAGTAGCGCAGCAGAGTGGACATCCAGAGAACAGAAACAGAGCTGAGTTTTTGTACCTAGGAACAGAGTTCACCCAACGTATGAATTTAGCTGATCCTGCATGTGATCTAGGCAACGCACGAATACATCACGTACTACTCCATCTGAAATACACGACAAAAAAGCAGAAAATACTGGGTAATTGTGTAAGACATAAACAGAGCATACTCGTCAAAAGTGGGCTTTTAAACTTTTTGCATTATTTCAGTGTGTCGCTTATTCGGACTCACCGTGACTGGTAATTGGCCTCCGATGAAACCTTTGGACGGAATGCAGGAGTAGTACTTACATGTATATGAAAGAATGTTGTGTCTACTCCTTTGGATGTGGTAACAACAGCTAGCGAGAAAAGCTTTGGCGACAATAATAAATAAATAAAAACGACGGCGGAACCACATGTGCGTCCTTCAATTTAGCATAACATAATTTATGTCCCTGATTTACTTGCACGTAGTACATGGTACATTTGAACTGAGAAAAATAATCAAGGAAAAAACAAGTTGCAGCTCAGCATGAGCGGATATTTATTATTAGAAAGTGTCTGAAGCAGCAGTAAACTTAAACCTTGACAATCAATCCAAGAGGATGCATTGGACAGTTACAGCAGCAATATAATCTTCTTGCATCAGAAACTCTGATCAGGAACCATGCTTGTTATTAGTGAATCTGTGAGAGAGCAAATAAGAGGAAGTCAAGGCGAAAACTCTTCAATAATCCGCATGTTGCAGCAACGAATCAAAGATGTGTGTGTGTAGCAAATAAATTACGAGACGAAGCAGAAACTACAATCTTATCATATCTTATTACTACTAATTGGAGGCCCCAAGAGCCTCTTATCTTATCTTATTAATACTATTTGGAGGCCCCAACGGAAGCTCTACGTTAATTCTCACCGGACGCGCTAGGAAAAAAGATAAATAGTTAAAAATTCTCTCATTAATCGGAAGCATCTAGCCGTCAAATCTATAGAGTGGCAATCGGTAACCATTAGATCTACTTTATTTTCTAGAAAATTAACCACTTTTGCCATTATTAGAGGTAAAAAGAAAGAAAGAAAATAAATGTATTATATTTTAAAATCTACATATAGCAATAAATAAGGAAAAGATAAATCTGCTAGAAATTCTCTCATTAATTAGAAACATCTAGCCGTCAATTCTATACACTGCCGGATACAGGAGCTTTGCCGAGTGCCAAGGGCACTCGGCAAAGCCCCAAAAACACTCGACAAAGCATTTGCCGAGTGTTACACTCGGCAAACGACACTCGACAAAGGTTTTGATGGCAAAGAGCTATTTGCCGAGTGTCAAACGTCAGGCACTCGGCAAAGACTATGCCGAGTCCCCAAAAACCACTCGGCAAACATTTTTCGGAAAAAAAAAACAAGTCGCCGGCTACCATCACCACCACCACGCCCCGCCACTGGCCACCACCACGCCGCCCGCCGGCGCGCTCCTCCCTACCGGATCCGCCATCGGAGGGCACCTCCCCACCGGATCCGCCGCCTCCACGCTGCTGCTCCACGCCGGATCCGCCCGCCTCCACGCTGCTGCTCCCCGCTGGATCCGTCCACCGCCGCCGTGGATCTGATCACCGGCGAGAGATAGAGTGAGGGAGATGAAGAGAGGAAAAGAGAGAGAGATGGCGAGAGCTGACCTACCTCAGACCCATGCCGTCCGCCGCAACCCCATCATCGTCGGATCCGAGCCCCAGTAGCCGGATCCGAGCCCCACTGCGGATCCGCCGCCATGGAGCTCCCCTTGGCCCTCCTTGCCAGATCCAATGCCAGCCGCCGTCGCGAGGACCACCCGCCGCGGATTCGTCGGCCTGGAGCTCGCCTTGGCCCTCCACGCCGGCAGGGGAAGAAGGGATGGGAGGGGCGCTCGCCGGGGAAGAAGAAGGGGGAGGGGACAGCATGGGCGGGCAGATCTGGGGAGGGAGGAGGAGAGGGAGGGTGCGGGCGGATCTGGGGAGGGAGGAGGAGAGAGGGCGTGGCGGCGCCGGAGATCCGTCGGGAGGGAGGAGGAGAGAGAGGGGGCCGGCGGATCTGGGGAGGGAGGAGGAGAGAGGGCGCAGGCGGATCCGGTTAATAAAGTAGGTTTTTTTCTTTTGCCGAGTGTCCTAGATCTAGGCACTCGGCAAAGTTTTTTTTCATTTTTTTCTTCTCCTTCTTTCCCAGAATTTTTTTTATTTCTTTGCCGAGTGCAAAAAAGAAAACACTCGGCAAACCCCCTCTTTGCCGAGTGTTTTTAGCGCAGCACTCGGCAAAGAACTTGTTCGCTGAGTGCCCGAGAGAATACACTCGGCAAACCTAAAAACACTCGACAAATTTGACGTTTCCAGTAGTGATAGACTCTGGCAATATAGACTCTCGCAATCAGTAACCATTAGATTTACTTTATTTTCTAGAAAATTACCCACCTTTGCCATTATTAGAGGTAAAACGAAAGAAAAAAAATAAATTTATTATATTTTAAAATCTACGTATAGCGATAAAGAAGGAAAAGATAAATCTATTATATTTCACTACCAAGAGCCTGAAGGGATCATCCCAATTCATTGGTGGCCCTAACGGATCCTCTACGTTAATTCTCACAAGACGTGCTCGGAAACGAGATAAATAGCTAGGCATTCTCTCATTAATCAGAAATATCTAGCCGTCAAATCTATAGACTAGCAATCGGTAACCATTAGATCTACTTTTCTAGAAAATTACCAATCTTTGAAACGTACCTTTCAAGAGCAAGCTAGCTACGTCAAACTAGCAATTGAGCTGGAGGGTCTCCTCCTCATCCTCTTCATTCCGTGCTTGAACTGGATCAGCACCGTCCGATCGTCTGTAATTGGATTTTTTTTAACACAAGAGCAGGGGAGCACCTCAAGGTTAGTTGGATTGGATGGAATTTACAACGAATACATACATGTAAGTACTAGCTACGTACGTACCTCTTCATAAAATCTTTACACCTGTATTTAATTTGGAGTGCGGGGCGGTTGGGGTGGACTTCAATTGCGTGCCTCAGTGCAGCCTCCTCTCTCTCCACCTCATACTTAAAGACCCATGCACACCCGAAGTCAACTTTCACCCACTGAAGCGAGGGGAGGTACTCCAAGCCGAGGTTCTCACAGCTGACGACTTTGTTCTTCATTAATTTGTCCACATCGACATCCCTCAAGCTCCTCAAGGGTTGGCATAACAACTGGTAACACTCTGCTGCAGCTGTTGTTTCTCTGATTTTTACTCCAAGCAAATAAAGCACTCGAATCCTCGTTGGCAACAAACTGGACCATTGAACGAGGCAACACCAAGGATCTCAACTTCTGGAAGCAGCCATCTGATTTATTATTACAAGTTATTGTTCCCCATGTTTTCAGTCTGAGGTAACAGAGCTCTGGCAACCCGCCCAGTGCCTTGAGACACTTCTCATCCACATCATCCACACGTATCTCCAAGTGGGACAGGCTAGGCAGATGTGCAGAATTAATCCATGAAGGCAACTTGATATGTGGAAGAAAGAAACATCGGAGACCTCGAGAGGGTACTGCTGCATCCCATGCATTCATATTATGATTAACAATGAACAATGGACCATCCAATGTGAGATGCTATATCTTCTGGAGATTGCCTAGCGACTGCATCAAATCTATCTGCATGCCCTCGTTCATGTCATTGATTTTATCAATCTTAAGCACCCTGAGTTCATATAGGTTGCCTAGATCCTTCACAAACTGCCTCTGTGACTCATCATTGTCACGAGGTCCTCTTATCTATAGCTCCTCCAGTGAAGTCAACCTCCCTATTACCCGATCTGGTGCAATCATGTGCTGAGCACGTAGGCATACCAGTTGAGTTAGCATGCCAATGCTACACGGCAATTTCCAGATTTGAGTATTCTCCAAGTTCAATGTTTGTAGAAACTTCAGGGCACCTATTCCTTCTGGTAGATTTTTAATAAAGCCAAAACCTTGTATCCCAAGGTACCTCAAATGAAGTAGATTTCTAATATGCCCGAAGCTGGGGCATCTTTCTCCGAATATGCAACCCTCCAAAGCTAGCACATGGATGAGTTTTAACCTTGGATGCAAGGCCCACTTAGCAATATAACACTGCAAAACTATCAATGACCTCACTTGTGGTTGTGGCAGGTTCACAGGAGTATCTGCTGTGAGATCCAGTTTTCTGTTTCTGGGGGCTAACCGACGTGCCTGGCTTTGTGATAATGTACCACCATCACTTACAAAGTTTTCCTCTTTTGACTTGGAAAGGATGAGATCAAGCACCATATCATGAACACGGCAACCATCCATGATGCCATAGACTTTAGAATCCACACCCTGGATCATGCTTCTATTTATGAGGTCATGGAAGTATTCCTCTCCTACCTCGAATGACCAACGTCCTTGTTTCTTCTCAACAAATTTTTCAGGTATCCATTTCAATATCAAAGAATCCTTAACAATAAGAGTGTCTTCTGGAAAAACAATTAAATACAACAAAGAAGTCTTCAAATGAGAAGGAAGATCATAGTAACTGAGAGACAATATATGCATAGTGTTGTCCATATGCCTTTCATCCATATCTCCATAGAAACCAGGAGAGTTCCTCAATCCATTCTTCTCTTGATTTACCCAATAGTAGACTAGCCATTGTGATGATAGTCAATGGCACTCCACCACATTTCTTTAGAATCGCATTAGATAACTCGTCTGGATGATTATTTGGACATTTGTCCTCATGACCGAATAACCTTATATAAAACTACCTTTTGGAGTTGTCATGAGAAAGTGGTTGTAGCTTGTAAACCTCATCAGCTTCTTTGGCAACTTGAAATTTACGAGTAGTTGTGATTATTCTACTTCCATGGTTATTCTCAACAAGAGCCAGTTTGATTCTTTCCCAAGTCTGTGGCTCCCATATGTCATCAATAATGATAAAATACCTATGCACATGAAAGGGTTACAGCAATCAGAAACTAAAGCCATCTGGTTCCCAGAAAGCAGTAAAGTGTGTCATCACCAAGAATAATAGTTGAAGGCATACTCAGACAATAATATAAATAGTCACTTCTTGACTAATCTTTCTAACTAGCCAGCAATTAACCGACAATACTTAATTATAATATAGAGAGTTCATAATGCCTGCAAGAAAATATGCAACGACGATTCAAATTGTAGTAGTGGAAACAACAGCTTTTAAAAGGAATTATACCTTTTTCGTTCTAGAAGTCAAACTAAAATATAAACTGCCACACTAATCACTTAATTCTGGAGCTCCCCCACAGTCAACTCCACCCAACCATTTTTCTCCACCACACATAGCCGGCAGTGTGCTGTTAACTGCAGGGAAATTGTTTCATTGCACCATGGAACCGGTTATACTGCTACAGTAATTAATTAAGCTTTATTCATTCTAGAAGTTAAACTAAAATGGTTGGAGAGCACCATGGCATATCGGTTATACCACTAATATTTGTTGTTTATAAAAATCTTTCCAAGCAAAGATCCATGAGAATCACTTCATTTTGTATCGCTCCACCTATCGCCTGCCTCCTTTCATGGTGTATTAGCTTCCCCAGCTTCTCGTTTGTAATCCCAGCAGCCCAAACCCTGCTACAGATAATAAAAAACTCCAAAATCCTAACCCCCTCTTTACCATCATTGTCAATTCAATGTTTTCTGGTTCGTCA
Source organism: Miscanthus floridulus (assembly GCF_019320115.1). Lineage (NCBI taxonomy): Eukaryota > Viridiplantae > Streptophyta > Magnoliopsida > Poales > Poaceae > Miscanthus > Miscanthus floridulus. The sequence continues at coordinate 118,694,603 of NC_089588.1, read as the reverse complement.
CTTTAAGAATTTCAAGGTTTCAAGTACACATAGTATAGGAAGTATGAGAAAATATTTGGGCCACACTAATAATACATATTTTATTGTAAAATCTTTGGATGCTTATTCTTTCGTACCTCTTTGCTCGAAGGAAATCATGGAACTCAATAATGAGTTGCCTTTCATCCAACATTGTGTATTTCAAATCTGTGTATTTATCCTTGTAAGATCTATAAGAATGTCTCGGAAGACTTTATTCACGTCTGGATCTTGGCCAACCGGAACAAAAGCCCCATAACCAAACCGAGATTTAAGCTTATCATACACTGCCTTGGCAAGAGTAGTTTTGCCGAGCCCACCAGTTCCAACAACAGAAACAATCTTCATCTTCAGGTTGGACTCGTCATTCCCATTGGGCGACAGCATGGATATGAGATCAGCACTTGACTTGTCGATGCCAATGATCTGTGATGCTTCTCTGTACATAGCACTAAGGCGAGGATCGACAGTTCGCGTGCAGGCTTGGCAACAATGCTGTCGACGGTGAATCTACCATGCCGGTTGGTCACCTCCTGGAGATTTTTCCTGATCTTCTCAATGGCACCAGCGATCTTGTGGCGCTCTTTGCTCTTCTTGAATAACCTGGTCATCTTCTCACCCAGACCTTTCAGCAAACTTTCCTTGTCGTTGGGCCTATGATTGCCCTCGACTCGCACAAGGTAGGGGTCGAGGATGTCCTCCATATCATAAGACGCCTCCCGTACTTCGCGCGCCCAGATCTTGACGAGCTCGTCAAGCTGATCTGGACACACCTTGGCCACCTTGTGGAGCGCAGCGTCGGCGCTGTCGAGCTTCAGCTCGAGAGACCTGCACTACTACAAAAACGATTTTTAGCAACGGGGCTATTTTTGTAGGGGTGCCTCGACTTCCAACCGCCCCTATATTGGGTTAGCTCAGGTCCCATGATTCCAGCCGCCCCTACAAATTGAACAGTAGGGGCGGCTGGTGATACGAGCCGCCTCTACAAATGGGGTAGATTTGTAGGGGCGGCTCACTCAACAGCCGCCCCTACAAATGTCCACTGTATAAGATTCTGCATCCCCCTTCTTCCTCCTCGGGTCATTCACTCCCACCCGTGAAAAAAGGTGAGGAGGCCAAGGGCACCTCCCAAAAATTGCTCTACTAAGGGGGGACGGTTTTGGTATCAAATCCTTTGGTGGAGAGGTTGTAGAAGGTAACAAAATGCTATTCCACACTTTTTTTGAAGTTTTAATGGTTGGTTAGTGAGTAATTAGAGTTTTGCTTTTCTCTCTCTTCTATGGTGCTTGAGCTATTTATGAAGCAAATTAGACCCAAGTTTTGAATGTACTAGGGTAAATTAGGTAGGGGAACAAGATCATACCTTTATTTGGTCCATGTTTCTTGATTTTTGTGAACAAGTAGTTAGTTTTATGGATGTTTCATGTGCATGTAGGTCTAGATCTAGGGTTTGGATTTTTTATTAATTTTATTTTTGTAAATTTATATTTGATGAAATTGGACTAGGGTTTGCATGAAAGATATTGGGTAAAATATAATTGTTGCTAATTGTTGTCTTTGAAATTGTTTATTGTAATCAACAAATATGTATTTTAATTATTTATGGATAAATGGGCCATTAATTAATTTACCTCTACCATGGTGTGTTTGTATGCTTCATGTAATTATATTTGATTTATATTCATATATATCTGAAGTATATACAATTATTCTCAAGTAATTATTAATTTGATTCATTTATATATATATATATATCTGAATAAGTAGTCCTTTAATGTTTGTTTTATTGTTGTTGTAAAAGATGGAGTATAAGAACTCTTGGATGTACGGTTCGTTAAGGTTCAAGGCAGGTTTCCGTGAAGAGGTGGATAAATTTATTGAAGCCGCAAAGAAGCATGAAACGACGTTGACAGAGAATAAGGTTACAATTATTTGTCCCTATAAAGATTGCAAGAACTGTATGGCATGGACAGATGTGACTATCATCAGATCACATTTGATTATGCGATGATTTGTTGAGGACTACACAGTGTGGATTCATCATGGTGAAACGGTTACTGTAGATGAGGAGGAATACGATGACGGAACCCTAGAATCCTGTCCCAATATTCAGCAGAGCTTGATGCACGAATGGATCCTGAGTTTGGCAATGAACAAGGTGGTGATGCTAGTGGTTGGGATGGTAACGACGAAGGTGGTGCCAATAATGATGGTGGACCACGTGTCGGGGATGAAGATGATTTGGAGGACATGATTCGAGCCCTTGGACCAGAGATTTTACTAAAGAGCCTGAAAGGTCTAGAAAATTTGGAAAGGGTGACAAAAACATCGAAGGAGAATGTGTATGGTGTTAAAAAGGGTTGTCCGATACATTGGACATTGCTACGTTTTGTGCTTGAGCTACTCATCCTGAAGGCTAAGTACGGCTGGTCAGACTATAGTTTCAATGATCTATTGCATCTCCTATCATGGGTGCTGCCACAACCAAACTCAGTTCCCGCCAACACATACCAAGTGAAGAAGGTCATAAGTCCATTGACAATGGGGGTTGAAAAAAATCCATGCATGCCCCAACCACTGTATCCTTTTTCGTGGCAAAACATTCAAGTCACTGGATAAATGTCCCCGGTGTAGGGCCAGCCGGTACAAGAACAATGACCTTTACGGTGGGGACGAAGCCTCTACGGGGAAAAAGAGGAATAAGAAGGGTACCAAAAAGGTGGTACAAGAATCTCAGCCCCTAGAGGACACTCCATTAGGCAACGATGCAAAGCAGAGAAGAATTCCTACCTTGGTAATGTGGTACTTGCCAGTGATCGATCGCTTGAGACGTATCTTCCTAAACACTAAAGAAGCCGCACTCATGACATGGTGGGATGATGAGCGCAAGGTGGATGATGATAAGATTGCACACCCATCTGATTGTAGTCAGTGGCAAAGGATCGATGAGAAGCACAAAGAATTCAGCGATGACCTAAGGAATGTACGGTTTGGCTTGAGCACCGATGGAATGAATCTCTTCAATGAGAGGATGAGCAACCACAACACTTGTCCAGTGATCTTGACCATGTACAACATCCCAATGTGGTTGTGTCAGAAAAGAAAGTACCTTCTCCTCACTATTCTTATTTTTGGCCCTAAACAACTAGGCATTGATATAGACGGGTTTCTCGAGCCTTTGATGCAAGAAAATGGAGAGGCTATGGAAGCATGGGGAAGCTGATGTACGATGTGTTCCGAAAGGAGGACTTCATATGTAGAGCAATAATATTTGTTACTACCAATGATTACCCCGCGTTGTTTGCTTTGTCTGGACAGATCAAAGGGAAGATGGGATGCTTGGTTTGCTTGGATGGTACTACATGGGTGTTCCTGGATGCATCCCAGAAGATAGTTTACCTAAGGAACTAGCGCTTCTTAAAGACAAGTCACAAGTACCATAGCAAATTGTTCTTTAGATTTTATGACAACACCCCAGAGATTGAACCCCCTCCAGAGAGACGTCACAATGGAGAACACATGTACAGAATGGTGAAAAACATACGCGTCATCTATGGAAAGAAGAATCCGGATGGGACGAACAGAGATAGAAGCACATCTCCTGTCGAAGGCATACCTTTCAAGAAACAATCGATCTTCTTTCAGTATCTTCCTTATTGGCCAGATTTGGAGGTCCCCATGCCATTGATGCTATGCATGTGTAGAAGAATATCTTTGAGAGTCTCATTGCTACCTTGATGGACACAAGCAAGTCGAAGGATGGTCTGAAATCACGGAAAGACATGGTGCACCTAAACGTGATGCCACAGCTTCACCCGGTACCCGAGGCTAATGGAAAATACACTCTACCTGCGGCGTGCTTCAACCTAACACCAGAAGAGAAGAGAGCTATATGCACTTTCCTAAGGGGGGTCAAAGTCTTGACTGGGTTTTCAGCGAATGTGAAGAAGCTAGTGTCAATGAAGGACTTGTCAATAACACACTGTAAGGCTCACGATTGTCATGTGATGTTGACATTGTTTCTATCTATTGCAATTAGGGCTATAAAGCCAGAGTTCTTGAAAATGGCCATCACCCGCATGTGCTACTTCTTTTTGAAGATCTCACAGAAGACAATTGGCAAGCAAGAGCTGAGTGACCTACATGAATTTGTGGTGGAGACACAAAACCAACTAGAGATGTGTTTACCTCCTGCTTTTTTTAATATAATGCCACATCTCATGATTCACATGATTCATTAGATACAGGCGCTGGGTCCCTTGCTACTTGCATGAAATGTGGTCCTATGAACAGTTCATGTCGGTTCTAAGTCGATATGTGCATAATCGAGCATACCTAGAGGGCTCCATGATAGAGGGTTATAGTACTAAAGAAGTTGTCGAGTGCTGTCAAGAGTACCTAAAAGTACAGAAAGGGATTGGTAAACTTGATTCTCGTCACAAGGGTAGGCTGGCTGGGAAGGGCACCAGTGGTAGAAAAGTGTTCATCGACCATGATTACAAAGAGGTGAGTCGAACGCATTACAGTGTCTAGCAGAGTACACAACTGATGCAACCGTACATTGATGAACACTTGGCTATCATTATGGCAGAGAGAAATGGTCGTTCAGATGATTGGGTCATGAAACAACATAAGCAACGACTAACTACATGGTTGAAGGACCAAAACATACCGCCTAGAGAAACCATAGACTCTATTACCATCAGTAGGTTGGCGGAGGGGCCATCGAGACAAGTGACATCATGGAAAGCTTATGACATCAATGGGTATACGTACTATACCCACACAAAGGATAGTAAATATGTGAACCAAAACAGCAGCGTTCGAATAGAAGCTCTCGATGGAGTGGGGCAAAATATCCAATACTTTGGCATCATTGAAGAGATATGGGAACTTGACTATGGAAGGGATATACTGATGGCCCTGTTTTGATGCCGCTGGATCAAACAACACCAACTGAACGAGATCGGATTGAGAGTCCTGGACCTCGAGAATCTAGGCTACCAAGATGACCCTTGGGTGCCAGCTTCACGTGTCGCACAAGTTTTCTATATGCCGGACCCACAAAGTAATCTCCCCTCGAAGAAGATGACAAAGCACGTGGTTGCCTCCAGGAAACAGCACATTATTGGAGTTGATGGCGTGGATGATGTTGAAGCTTACAATAACTACGATGAGAAGCCGCTATTCACAGACTTTCCTAAGAAGATCAGTGTTGTGGAAAAGAACCTGCCCAAAGACATATTGCCATGGGAGTGAAAAGGTGTCAAAGGAAAAGTCGTTACAAGGGGCTACCTAGTTGTTGAACGTGGAGTGTTTGTGTAAGTGTGTGTATTTGTAAGACTTCATTTATGCATGCGAGTGAGACTATATATTTATGTATGTGTGTGAGACTATATATTTATATATGTGTGTGAGACTATATTTATGCATGTGTGTGAGACTACCCTTTGCAACATCCAGATGAATCTATTTCAACATCCACCCTATTACTTAATGAAATCACTCAACACTTTATAAAATGAAGAAAAATGACCAAAATAAAACTTGGAGATCTTGATGAGTTATACAACTTTTATGTTCATCACATTTACAGCTGAAATCATTTAGTGGTCGAAAATAAGGTTTGAAGTTGTCATTTTCTGAAATTCAAAATTTGAATTGTACAAAATTAGTGACAATGATAGATGACCAGACTAAAATGATAGAGCATGATTTTAGAAAATTTTAGGAAAAAAACATCACATTTGGAGTTAGTATGAGGGAGAAAAACTAGTTACAAGTTTTAGCCATAGATTAAAAAGAGAAATCACACTTGTTCATCATTAATCATCATGAACAGTTGTGATTTTTCTTTTTAATCTCTGGGTAAAATTTGTAACTAGTCTTTCTCCCACATACTAACTCCAAATGTGATGATTTTTTTCCTAAAATTTTCTAAAATCATGCCCTATCAAGTTACTGTGTTGATTTGGTCATTCTTTTCATTTGACAAAGTTTGAGCAATTCAAATTTTCAAATTTAAAAAAAATGACAAGTTCTAACAAGATTTTGAAAAACTAAATGATTTCAGCTGAAAAAGTGATGAATACCAAAGTTGTATAACTCATCAAGATCTAAAACTTATATTTTGGTCGTTTCTTCATCTGACAAAGTGATAGTAAACATTGTTCACAAATCAACATGTCTCTCGTATAGTTTATGAAACTACGAGTGACATGTAGATTTGTGAACAATGTTTGCTAACAATTTGTTACATGAAAAAATGATCAAAATAAAACTTATAGATAGTGATGAGTTCAACAACTTTTATGTTCATGACTTTTCTAGTTGAAATAATTTAAGGTTTTAAAATCTTGTTTGAAGTTGTCATTTATTAAAATTCAAAATTTGAACTGTTCAAATTTACTCAAATGAAAAGATGATCAAAATAAATGTTGTAGATAGTAATATTTTCAACAACTTTTATGTTCATGGCTTTCTTATTTTAAATCATTTAAGATTTCAAAATCTTGTTTGAAATTGCCATTTATTGAAATTCAAAATTTTAACTTTCCAAATTTTGTCAAATGAAAAGATGACCAAAATATAAGTTGTACATCTTGATGAGTTCTACAACTTTGATGTTTACAAAATTTTCATTTGAGGTCAATTAGTGTCCTAAAATTCTATTAGTTGTTTTGAAATTGAAATTTAAAATTTTAAAATATTATTTTTGTAATGAAGAAAATATAAAATTATATCTATATGTATAATAAAATTGTTTATATATACATATATTTATATATATAGAATAATAAAAAAACTAATATATAAATTTACATTGTCTTCTTTATATATGAATGAATTACATAATTATTAATTAAAATAAATTGAAAAATATTTGTAGGGGCGGCTAACTCAGGAACCGCCCCTAAAAATTGATTTGTAGGGGCAGCTAACTCAGGAGCTGCCCCTACAAATGCCCTCCAGTATATAAGCCAGAGCCCGCGGGCGGCTAACTTAGGGGCGCGATTCTTGCTTTCAGACGCCGTCAGGCTGCCGAACCTGCCGCCGCCTCCACCGTGCGCGCTTCCTCTCACCTCCGCCGGCCCGCGCGCTTCCTTTCACCTCTGCTCAGTTCACCGTTGGGACCTGCTGCGGAACCCTAGCCGTGGGCGACGCCGTTCCCCCCGGCGGCTAGGGTTTCCGCGCCCTTATCACCCCTCCGTTTGTCGCTGGGACATGCGCAACGAGCCTGGCCCCCGCTCGCCGGCTGCCGGCAACGAGCCTCCTCCCCTGCTTGGCGGCCTCCGGTGACGAGCCCCCCGCCCCCGCTCACCGTCCACCAGGGACGATCCTGCACCCCGCGACGTTGATCCGGCGACCACCCGTGAGTTCATCTCGTTCCCCATTCTCGATCTACTTTGTTTATGCAGTTCTTGACGTCTCGTTGCTTGATTTCGTTGTCCACCACTTCCCCTTCCCATTCTCGGTCTACTCTATTTCTACAGTTGTTGACTTCTCGTTGCTTGATTTTCTCACCTCCACCGGCCCATGCGCGCCTGGCCACGCGCTTACTCTCACCTCCGCTTCGTTCACCGCTGGGACCCACTACGAAACCCTAGCCGTGGGCGACGCCATTCCCCCCAGTGGCTAGGGTTTCTACGCCCTTATCGCCCCACCGTTCGCCGCTGGGACATGCGCGACGAGCCTCGCCCCCGCTCGCCGACTGCCGGCAACGAGCCTCCTCCCCTTCTCGGCGGCCTCCGGTGACGAGCCCCCGCCCCCGCTCGCCGTCCCCCTAGGACGATCCTGCACCCCGTGGCGTCGATCCGGCGACCACCCGTGAGTTCATTCTGTTCCCCATTCTCGATCTACTCTGTTTATGCTAGTGCAAGCTGCATCTTTTAATTTGTATGATTTGTGGCTTGATGTGTGACGAAGAATGAGACAAATGACCAAGAACAAACTTGATGCAAGCCTGAATGTGTTTTGTTAATTTCCTAAATTTGAGACTGCTATATTTGAGAATTGAACTATGGAGATTAGAATTCCTTCTCGCCATTTCAGACAAATGGTGCTCTACATGCAAATGATTGAACTGCAAACACGAGCAACTCATTGGCTATGTTTCTTTTTACTAAGAATGCCAGTGTTGATAGACTGATGCAAGTTAGACTTATTTAGCTACTAGCCTAGTGTTATATTCAGTGATGCCCGTTCTGGTCACCTTAGGTGCTAGCCTAGCCTACTACCACTATAATTGTACATCATGCTTTGCTCCTAAATTTTCCCGTGATTTTTTCAAGCAAGCTTTTGTTTTGGAATTGTAGATTAGCTTTTGGCTGTTGTCTATGACTTGTAACTTGCTTGGTGGTCTTAGGAAGAATATCTGAATTGAATATGTATGTATGTCAAAACCACAATTTGAAATCAGTCTTACATTCAAAACTCGATGATAATTGAGGTTTTTTGGAATTGTTGCAAAATAAACATTATAAGATATGCTCGTGGGGCTTTGATATGGTTTTCTTCCAATATTATGACATTAGATTCACTGAGATTGTATTGCTAAATGTTGCTTGATGGATTTGGAAACTCAAATCCTTTGTGTCGACCTTGTTACATTCATTTGCATGTCAGGATGTGTTGGATAAGATGTGGCTGGATTTTTCTAAGTTTTATACATGATAGGAATTGCATTTCAAAGGATTTAGTTTGTGCTTGGATTTCTTTTGTACATGATAGAAATATTGCTGCAGCTGGAGCATGATTTTTTACAGGATTGAAACATCGTTTTACATGATAGAAATAGTGCTGGATATTTACTCATGGTTTAAGTCACTTCTGGCCTGTTTCGATGAAGTAAATCCTAATTAGTATGCCAGTCACTTCTTTTTGGGTCTTTTATGTTTTGATTGTACAATTGTATTGACTGCATAGCTTGCTCAACGTTGCAGTATTGCCTGCAAATATGCCCCTGTGAATTGGAAACTCTTGGCAGCTATGAATACAGTTTACGTTAAAATGTGACATTTGCTTGCATCATGACTGGAAATAGGTGGGAAAGCATAACAGATTGCTAGACTTTCTGTGGTTCCTTTTTATGTCTTCTTTTGATTGCCTCTGGCAAATAAGTTACACATGCTTCTTTTTTGGGTTTCTAGTGCCATCATGCTTCTGGTGGCATTCTTGCTTTTTTAAGTTTTAGTTTCTTTTAACTGAATGATTTATGTGAAGTTATTTGAATATTTTTTTTTCGGAGGCTGAGATCTTAGTTAATGATATTTATGATCTCATGTGGTCCTTAATCATTAAGGAAATGATGGGCTGTGGATATCTGTGTGGAACTGCTTGTTATCTATTGATATATCTTAATTTCCAGATGTGTCAGTTGATTACAATCTTGCTTTTGATCCCTCATGAATTTGTGTAATCTTGAAAAATTGTCTCTGCTATGTGCTTGGTGATCTTGGACCCTTATTCTTGGACAGTAGACCAGAATGATCACACCATTTTAATTTCGTAAGTGTAATTTATTAGATTGCCTACGTTCTGTTACACTTGTCTGCCATTTGGTTCACTCCTGTCAAATGATAAATGAGATTGTCAGTTTTTACCAACATCCCATAAGTTGAACTTGAACGATTATCAGAAACTGTCAAATGTCACGGTTACTTGATTTTTTCTGTTCCTGAACATATACCTTTTCTTAGTACGAAAAATATAATTTGATACTGTCAACCTGCTCCAGTCAGTGTAGTTGTAGCTAGTATTCAACTAGCCTTGTTTTACCCGACTGATGTTTGAAGTTGATACTGTCTTCTAGTGGTAGGACTTATGTACTTGTCAAATAAGATTGATCCTCTTTCAGCTGTTGAATTTGGCTCCTGTGTATCATGACATGTTCATATGTCAGTTGTTCTTAGCATGGTTGATAGTTTGTTTGTATAACTCTAGTATTTTCCTGTGTCCCTAGAACATATTTGAAGTCTCTTTGAAACATGAAGAAAGGTTGTTAGCATGTTTTTTTGTTTGTTTTTTTACCAAAGCTTATACCTTTTATTTTAATTTCATGTGCTCCACTTTCTAAGCCATTTATGACTGTACGGATTTACTTATTTCTATTAGCGGTATATAAGTACCCTCCTGATAATTTTTTCTGCATTTCAGTATATATTTGTTAACAGTGAGCATATATATGTTGCACCTATAGTTCTAGATTCTCTGTACTCTAATTAGAGTAAAGGCTGAAACGCCTTCGACAGAGGTGCAAATAGACTCCTGAGAATAGAGGCCATTTATGGTGTTCATGGATGGTTGTGGCCGCCTTCGACGTTTTGAAACAACTGTAAACCCCTCTGTATCCTTCAGACCCTTAGGAACCTCCATGGCTTTCTCTTGTTTATCTAAATCTTTGCGACCAGAAGCATTCTTGCCTAAGTTGCTGCTCGGTTCATTACTAGCTTCATCCGATCCACTTGGCTTCCTCTCTGGTTCAGCTTGGGCGGAACCTAAACTGTCGTGCACTGACTTCACAATAAAACTGAGTAAAATTTGCCTTGCAAGTTCTGTTTTGTATGAGTTTCTCACGATGTCTTTCCCTCTGTTTTCCTTTCCTTTACCTGAAACGACTTTCTCAACTTGACCTGCCTTTTCTACGGCAGGCGTTTCAGCCTGTACTCTAATTTCTCAACTTGACCCTCCTGATCTAATTTCAGTATATATTTTGCACTTGTAGTTTCTAGATTCTCTGTACTCTACTATTCTTCTCTCTATGTTTGTTAACAGTGAGCATATATATTTTTGTTAAGCAGTTGTTGTTTGGTGGATCTACAGGGGACTTCCAACTATTCTACTATTCTTCTCTCTATGTTTTTTTGCCAAATCTCCCCTCTCCTCCCCTCTCCTTTGTTTTGCCGATGATGAAATTGTCCAAGTCCATACATTATATGGAATATGAGCTGATGATCAAGAACTTGTGAGGAACTTGGCATCATTACCAGCCGCCCCTACATTACCTTCTCCTGTCTTCTCTATTATGATGCCACTATGCTCTAAGTTCATGATCAAATGATGATTGACATGTTTCTGAGGCCTCTTTTTCTGCTGTCTTCCTCTCCTTCTGTGAATTTGGAAGATCCTGCTCTTTAACCCTCTTACTCTGTCTAACATGTTGTCATACCATCACAGCCCCTTGATAGTTGTGCATGACATGTTTCTTTCTTTTTTTACTAAGGCCTTGTAGAATCTATTTATGGAATCTGACCTTCATGCTAGTGCCAGAAAGTTCCTTAGTTCATGCTGCATTTTCTTGGTCGATCATCTTCTTGGTCGGTCGGTCTCTCTAGTCCTACTACTTCTACTCTTCTCCTCTCTTGTCCTCTGCTTCTACTTCTACTTCTTCTACTCCTATCCTCTCATGTTCCTCTACTATAACTGTTTTCCTTGACATAAATTTAGGAGAAGATATGGCCAAACTCCCTTTGCCGGATCTGCCAAATAATTATGTGTATTATCTGGGCTTCCAACTAGCATTGGGGAGGGCAAACCACCCATATCCAAGCATAGTAAGTAACATGTTTAAAGACACCTCTATAGATATTTTGTTCTAATATATATAATTCTTAAATGTAGACAATTCATCTATACCATGGTTCAGAGAGACACTCTCAAATTTCGGGGTTGATTTCCTCAGTGTTGATACATTCCCTATAGATGGTCGAATCAAGCAATGTTGAATTGGGTTTTCTATTCTCGCTAGGGCGGGTAACCAACAAGGTATGATTTTATACATCGATAGCACGAGCAGCGGTCAACCTTATGATATTACTGCGCAAAAATATGTTGTGCAAGCATGTTTAAGGGCGCTTCAAAATATTGGGTACAATATTCCTACATACTCCTCCATGAGGATTGCTGCTTTGAATGTGGGCCTCCACCACGATATTGGACTGTTTTGTGCAAAGTTTGCTGAGGACAACATGAATGATGTGGTCAGTTTCATAACTTATATCCAGATTAATTGTTATGTCTATATATATATATGCATAGTTCTGATAACCACATTTTCCCCAACACTTACAGGAGAACGACGTAACATACGCAAGTTGTAGCTTTGAAGCCATTTTAAACCAGGCCATGTATCACTTAGGTCGTCATAAATGGGAATATGGTGGCCCTGTTCTCACTTCAGAGGGAATCCAGGTAAAAATTCTTGTGACTATGAGTGAAGGTTCTCGACCAATGCTGATCGTCGTCAGTAGACCTTGTGAACGATCTTGTGAAGCAAGGGAGAGTGCACTAGTAAATACATTGCACTACATCAGTGACATTTTGGCATATGAAATGAATGATCTGCATTTCTCCAAGTACGTGGTACAACGTTAGAAAATTCTAGGAATCATGGTGTCTATTTAACAAAGGATTGTATATATTCTTGTGAATTGGACTTATAATACTCTTGTGCTTGTGGTCAAATTTGAATTATATATGTTCTGGTCAGATTTGAATTATATATGCATATATATATATATATGTTCTGGCCGAATTTGAATTATAAATTTAAATTTTTTTTTACGGAAAAATATATTGTAGGGGCGGTTCTAGACTGAACCGCCCCTACAAACAGGTATTATAGGGGCGGCTGGTACTACAGCCGCCCCTTGTAGGGGCGGCTGATAACACCAGCCGTCTCTACAAATTGATTTGTAGGGGCGGTCTGGGAACCGTCGCTATAAATGCATGATTTATAGCCACGCTTTGGTAGGAGAGGCTGGCTAAACCGCCCCTACAAATCGTCTGGAGCCGCCCCTACAAAAGGTTTATGTAGTAGTGCTGACTTGATCCTTGACTCCTGTCTGCAGCTTGTACTCCTCCTTGAGCAGGTCGTTGTGCTTGGGGATTAGGCTGCCCGTGGCTCCAGTCACCAGCTCCATGGCTCTTGAGTTTTTTTTTTTTTTGAAATTGGCTCTCGATGTTGCTTGCTTGCTTTGTGCGTTGTGCAAGAATCCCATGCTTGGTCCGTGACCCCGCTCGCATCGGTTGAATATATGATGTGGAGCTGTTAGTCTTGAGCCATCCAATGATGTGCCTTGCCAGCACATCTACCCGACAACTCAACTCTTGGCCCCCATAAAAAAAATCATATCTAATAATGCATCATATGTACTTACATTACGAAACAAATTTTAAAGCGTCGGTACATGTAGTTTTGCCGTTAAGTGTGGATTTCTGTCAGGCACGCAAATGGCTGGCATACAATACAACCCTCGTTAATGTGCTATGGGTAGCCAGTCGTCATCGTTTCCAGTGGACAGTAGTTTATAAAATGAGAAAGAAACGTTCACCTGCTGCTGCTGCTCTGGCAGTGGTGGCAACTACATATATATTACGGTATGAAGATGCCTGCCAGCTGGGTGCTGAGGACATCCAGGGTACACCATTACCAGATCAGAGCATTTCAACGTATACAGTAGGCGGCTATATTATTTGTAGAGGTGTACGCCTCTACAAATTATAGATGACCTTGAGATCTACAGTGTTCATACAAAGTTAATCACTTCATGAGCTCATATGAAAAGAATTACAAATTTTTAATACTAGTCCATCAACCCGTGCTCATGCATGGGCTAGAATCTTAGGAGGCATATGCGTTAGTTGCTATTTAATATATTTGGTTGATAAAAGTAACTTATATAAAATTATACTGTTAATAAGTATTTAGGTCGTAGATTTCACTCTTAAGTATTATATAATGACTAAAGAACGATTTAAAACCAACAACCCTCATTGCTTAGGATCGGTGGTAGAGCCTGACGCGAGATCTAGGACTGGACATGCTAATCTCAAGAGGATATTACATGTTTATGCCTCATAACCACTGTTTACTCTAAAGGAATCTTGAAGGCTAGAAATATAAAGCCACCTTTGCATTTTAATATCTAGAAAAAATAATGTACAATAATGGTTCTGCAGTTAATATAGGTATATCATGAAATGTATAAATATATCTACGTAACAACTTAGATAAATATGTCATGATTATTAATATAATTTTAAATAATTAGCTAGTATTGCTGGTATATGAGATGTTAAGGAAATAATTTTCATCATTACTAAAACATAACATATGTAATATAGATAATTCAAGAAATGTATAAATATATTTAAGTAACAACTTACATAAATATGCTAGGATAATTAGTATTTTAAATAATTAGTTACTATCATTAGTATATGAGTTAGTATCATTGGTATATGAGCTGTTAAAAAAAATATTTTTCATGATTACTAAAACATAACATATATATTTATTGCTCATGCACGTATGCGAAATTGATTTGCAATGATGGCACAAAATGTTTGTTTAATTTAAGAAAATTTTAATGTACTAATATTAATAGATGTAGGTAATGTAGAAACATATATGCTTTATGGTTACTTAATTTTTTAGAAGCAGGTTATGACAATTTAGATGTAGACTTGAGGGGATATTTGAGTTTTTATACAGTTTTTTAATATATATTGAGTACTTAAAATCATACTGATATGGCATAATGCTTCAGCCCAAATGTATAAATTATTCAAGACAATAAAATATGAAATTTGTTATCATGGAGTATCAATATAACTTCAAGTGATTTGTTAGAGTCAATACTATGTGTTTAGTGAAGACAATAATTTTTCACGGTTGATAAGTTATTAAAAATAAATATTTATCCAAATGTATATATCTTTATTTTGGTCGATATGGAGATGGCAATGCTTAATTTTAACTTTGCAATGGTAAAAATTAGTAATTTATAAATATATGTACCATAATTTATGGATATTGTTGGAAAACAGGGTTCCAGCAGGTATGAAGCGGTGGAGTCTTCCCCTAGGCGGAGGTCCTAGGCGAAGGCTAAGAGAATGGTAGGTGGGGCCAGACACAATTAGGGCTTCATAAATGTATTCACCCACCCCTTCTACACAGGGTTCAAGTCCTCCTTTTATAGGACACTGTTAGCTACCTTCCTACTTTACATCCTTGCCCCTTGACAGCTGGGGGCTAGGGGTAGCCTATGTATTCTCTCATCGAATCGCCTCTGCTTCTTGGGCCGCACCTACGGGCTTGTAGGCGGCCCACAACCTGGTATCGTGCTCCCACGGGAACTTCCTCCTTGCCAGCGGAGGTTTTTGAGGGTCTTTCATGATCTCCGCCCGAGAAGTCTCCGCCTGAGCCTCCATTTCACCGTGCGAGCCATTGCCTTCGCTGAGACCACTGGAGCCTCCGCCTCAGGCTATCTAAACAAGCCTTCGCAGTGATCCGGTGACCTTCGTCGATCGTGGCCGCAGGGGCAAAGGCCTCTGACTAACTTCCCTTCACATCACTCATGCAACCGGTTAGCTTTACTTCTTTATTGCTGTATTGCACCTTAGCCTCCCTGGCTCATAACCGTGTCCCAACAGTTCCCCCCTTGAGGGCATGGTCTGATGCAGGCAGGCCATGTTCCTCAATTTTATTTGAGGCTATTGAGCTGCGGAGGCTTCCCCCATTCCCCCTGGGACACGCTGTGTCAGACCTCTCCCTTTTGATCTGCTCTCTTTTGATTGGATGCGACGGCTCTGGAAACGACGTGCTGCGGAGCAGATGCGACCATTGGGCGCAGAAGTTGAAGCACTGGTTCAATGGCTATATAAGGGGCTAGGTGAAGGCTCCCCAATCCCCATCCAAGCCATCACTTTCGTTGCCATTGCTTTCTAAATTCTTTCCTTGTTCTTAGTCTTCGCTTAGTTGGCTCTTGCCTTTGCCCCCTTTTGTTCTTTCCGAGTCTTTGAAGTGGCTTTGCCTATTAGTCCTCCCTGCCGGGCTACTTTCTTTGGTCCATACCACCATCTTATCGGCATTAGGGCGAGTGGGTGGTCTACGCATTTCGAGGAGTGTATGGTTGCCAGTGCGGAGGCACAGGGGCTTGAGGAAGATCTTGCTGGTGTTGAAGCCTTCGTCACCGAATTGATAACTGTTGAGGAGGCAGGAGACATGGTTGGCCCATCCAGGACATGGGATTTTGGGCCTTCGCTCATGACGGAGGATATGAGCGAGGAATTGCGGAGGTTGGGCTGCTTCGGTGAAGTTAAGGTGAAGCCTCCGCAAGGAGAGACGGTTCCTAAGCCGCAAGCTACTGATGCCATGGTCTTCAAAGATTTTTTTCTTTGTGGCCTTCGCTTTCCTGTGGCCCATTTACTTTGTCATGTTCTGGAAGCATTTAAGGTACAATTGCGTCACCTTACCTCCAATGGTATCGTCACTTTGAGCAAGTTCTGTTGAGCCTTTTTTGTCTTATGGTGCAGAGCCCAATATTTGTACCTTCTGCGAGTACTATGAGCTCTAGCGTCAGCCTAAGCGGGTGGGCGAAGGCCAGTTGATAGCCCAGTATGGGAGCTACGTTTTCATGCTGAGGAGGAATCAAAAGGGTGTGAAGTTGGAAATTTCTTTTGCTCAGAAGAACAAGTGGTCAAAGGATTGGATGCAATACTAGTTTTATGTGAGGACCAACGGCCTGACCTCCACTGGCAAAGATGGGAGGAAGAATACTTGGTATCCGTTGGCTACCGTGATGACTTCGATGAAGCCTTTGACTCAAGGTACCCCAGGGCTAGGGGCTGCTAAGGGGCGCGAAGACTGTAATAAGGCTTTTGCCTTGTCCTGTCGGTACTCCGGAGGTTGGGATCTGGTGGAGGAGATGGTGGTGGCTAACTGCTGGCCTCTTGGCAGGAAAGTGCATGCCATGACTATTGAGATGGCACACCTTCCAGTCTTCGACGAAGGTGTTGGGTTCCCTTTCCCCGGTTCGGTTTTCAGCAGAAGGAGAGTAGAGTTGCTGAAAAGTTTGTGAAGTCTGTGGAGGCGGGGGCGCGCGAGATTCTCGGCGAAATGTCCGATATAGAGTACCTGGAGCGCCGAGCCATCGCCAGTACGATGCCCCACATGAACAGGGTTTTTGAAGAGTTTGGTATCCATCACGAGGAAAATGATGTACCTACGAAGGTGCATAAGTCCCTTGAAGATAAGGCAAAGAAGACCACCGCCAAGAACGTGACTGCTACGGCTGATGCGAAAAAAAGAAAGGGGGCTAGCACATCTAAGGTTATCAGCAAGAAGTAGAAGACATCCTTGCCCTGGGAGTAACCTCCGCTGGCTGATTTGGACCTTGCCCGAGTTGTGTTGGACGCCGGTCCAAAGGCTCCGCTATTGACAGGTGGGGTCGGTCACTCAGGCCTTGGTTTAGCTGGCGGCGAAGGTTTGATTGTTTTATTCATTTTGGGTTTGCTACTATAGTTCGTTATTATTGATGTAACTTGGTTGGTTTTCTTTTTAGGATGCTCCATGGATACATTAAGTGGGTGGGCTGAGTACCTCCATACTTTTTACACAGATATAGGAGGTTGTTTGCAACCTCCACCCTTTTGTTTGTGTTTTTATCTTACGTTGCTTATATTTGTTTTTTTGATAGACTGTGCTCGTCACCATTTCAAGAAGCTGAACTACTACCAGCTGCTGCGATGCAATTTGGAGCATCAATGCTTGGTGGGTAGTGCTTGATTTTTCTTTTGGTCGCTCTTAGATTTTGTGGTACTAACTCCTTTGTTTGTAGGGTCATCATATGGCAGAGGCTTTGGAGGAGCGGTCGATGCAGGAAATTATCGACCGTAATGACGCCATTAAAGCTCTCAAGAAGGAGGTGGAGACGATCGAGGCCGAGAAGGCCTAGCTTTCAGGGGAAATCGCAGGCCGTGGCTCGTGCTGATTTTGATGACTTGCGGGGGAAAGTGGAGTCCTTGAGCAAGGATCTTGTGGGTGCGAAGGCTGCTGAGCAACTGGCTGCCGAGTGCGCCTTGAAGGTCAATGAGATGGCTGAGAATCTCCGCAAGGAGGTAGACGCGGAATGGGAATCTAGCGCAGCCTTGAAGGCGCAAGTGGACCTACTGACCAATCATTCGGAGAATGCCAAGGCTGTTGGACTAGCGGTGGCTGAGCTCTATATCGGTGTGCTAGGCTAGTTTGGGGAGCCACTTCTTCGCTGCCCCTGACCTTTCTGCGTTTAACATCTTGTCTTGGATGAAGTCCAACTTTACCAAACTTCCTGACTTTGTTGGTGGAGCTGTTGATTTTGGAGCTCTTTCTGCCACCATGAATTTCGTAAAGGTCCTGATGCAGGACGGCTGCTCGCACATCGAAGGCTTGAAGGAGAAAGATCTTGAAGGCCCAGCCGAGCTTGGAGTGACTTCCCGAGGCGTTAAAAGATCCGTCCATAATTTTATGAAGTCGTTCTGGGTGAAGTTTGGCAGGGCGGAAGTTCGTTCGATGGCGGAGGCACGGTGTGCTGCGGTTGGTTTGTCTCTATGAATGTTATGTGCGGAGGCCTTGGCACTACGAAGGAGGCTCCGTCAGGTAGTGCTGAGGCCGAGAAGATGCGGGAAGCTACCTCCGCCTCTGCTAATCCAGAGGTGTAGTGTTTAGGCCTTTAGTTACTAGTTTTAGGTTTGGTCAAAGGCGGATGGGTGTTTAATTGTAAACTTATCCTGCACAGGTTTCTTCTTCTGGGCCTGTGTAGGACGTGCGACCCTTAACTATGCATCAAGATGGAGTTTATGTTAGCGGTGAACTATGGGGGTATTGGCATGAGGCTTTTACGAGGCCTTCTCTTTGTGAAATGTGGGCGTTCATGATGAATGATATAGATGATGAGCATGCTGAATTTACTAGGTCGCTGGCCTAGCGAGGGCCTCGCCCGCCAGTTTAGTATTAGACTTACGTCAATTTGTTTGGTTGGCCTCACCCGTCAATTTGGTATTAGACTTACATCAAGACAACGCCTTTTGCGTTTTGCCTTTGGGCTTTTGTAAGACTGCGTTTGTGTTTGTATGATTTGCGCTTATAATGTGCTCTGTTGTAATATGTTTGTTTTCTTTGAATAAAGTTAGCTTGGAATGCTTGGTTGGATACTTGTTTCATTGAAGAATCTGGTTACAATTCCTACCTAGGCCAAAGGGTTTTAGCAGATGGCGCTTATTTTATTGCTCTTACCTCCGCTTCTCTCTTCTCTGGCTCCAGTTGGGGATGAGCTTGCACGTCCGTGCAGAAAAGCTGAGGCGCTAGTCTTCGACCTTGTGTCCTATGCGGTGGCTCCATTACTTGCTTGATTTGTGGTAGCCTCCGCTTTTTTGTCTCTAGCTGTTGACAGGGAGGTTCTAGCATGTCAGCGCAGAGAAGCTGAGGTGCTCATATTTAATCTTACAGTTGTTGCGAAGGCTTTGGCACAATTTGAGCACTCATCGGAGGTGCTAGTCTTCAATCTTGATGCTTCTCCAGAGGCCATAGTGTAATTTGAGCAAGCAATGGAGATTGATGAAGTATTTCTTGGGCCTTGCATTTACTTGCCTGTGGATGGGTGGCTTGTCTCCTTCGGCCATGCCAGAACAGCTGCACTCCCGTTGAACATGGTTGATGCCGGGCCATGCCAGATGGTATCTTTGGTTGCGGGGGGATGTTACGAGTCTTGGTGTGAACCCTCCCACAACCTCTAACACTGACTGCTTGCTGTCGGACTATGGTTATACAACACTGCACAGAGGTTGTACAACACCATGTGGTAGGTGCATACAACCTCTCCATGGCCTTCGCCAGGCTGCACGAGCTATTGTAATTACGAGTGTTCGCACGGTATCTTTTGGTTCTCTTGTTTCTAAGGAAACTCTGGCGTCCATGGCTCTCCTGCCTTGCTCTATAGTGTGGTGGGTCTTGGTTGCCTTGACTTCCCCCCTAGCGCTCTCAAGAGTTAGTGATATGGTGATGCACTGACTGAGGCAAGTGCAGGGAGGGCTGGGTTTCATAGTCTAATACTTGTATGATTTAATAAATTTTGGTGGTTCGCCAAGGTTTATTGCTTAGATATGTTTTTAAAGCCATATGAGATTGGCTTCTTTGTACTTGGTGTATCTTTGGTTCTTTAGTTCTATTGTACTTCAGTCATTAATTCCTGATTGTAACCTGGTGCCTGATACGGATGGGTCTTCGCCAGGTATTTTTCCCACTCGATGCCAATGGTGAAGGTAGGTCTTTGTCGAGTTTTGTGGCCTTTCGGTTAAGGCAGTGGAAGGTCCTCTTTGTCGTGATTATCATTGTTGAATGTTGTGGCTCCGTTGCGACCTTCGCTTTGTATAGCATTCTTGGGGGAATTCCTCTTTATTTTTTAGAGGGTATTACATGGGTCCTGCCTCATCAAAAACCTCACCTCTGCTAGGAGCCCCCTTTGTGAGGAAAATAATACATGCCCTTTTTCATGAAATTTAAAGAAAATGCGAAAGCTATGGAAAGAAAAGTGAGGTGACCTTTGCTTATAGTTCCGCGAAGGCCGCGCCTTTATAGTTATATGTAGAACCTACGCAAATTATCGATGTTCTAGGTGTGAGTCATTATTTTACCTTCGCCATCTATTAGGTAAAATGACCCTGGTCTTCCGGTGGCCTTCGCTGTGTATGGACCTTCCCATTTGGGTTAGAGTTTTCCAGCGTTGGTCACGTTGGGCTTCCTTCTTAGGACTAGATCTCTATCCTGAATTAGTTTCCTGACTACTTGGCTGTCTCTTTGCTTCCTGGTTTGTTCTTGGTATTTGGTGATGTTTCCTACTGCTTCCAATCTTGTGCCTTTGATTGTTTCTTTGTAGTATTCTTCATCTGCTGCCAAAGCCTATTTCATCACCCATAGGCTCTAATGCTTGATCTCTTTGGGTAGCATCGCCTCTTCACCGTATAGAAGCTTGAATGGTGTAAAACTCATCATTTTGTATGTTGTGGTGTTATGAGAGCACACCACCTTCGGTAGTTCTTCTATACATTTGCCTTTGCGGAGGTTGAATAAGGTTTTCGAGATTGCCGAGAATACTACTCTATTAGCTCTTTCTACCACTCTATTTGACTCTGGATGATAGACTGATGCGAAGGCTATTTTTGTGCCTATGTTTTGGCAGAATTTTTTGAATTTGTCTGAGTCAAACTATTTCCCATTGTCAACTGTTAGGGTTCTTGGTACTCCAAACCTATAGATTATATTCTGCCAGATGAACTTTTTCACTGTTTCTAAGGTGATTGTTGCTAGTGGCTTGGCTTCAATCCATCTTGTGAAGTACTCGATTGCTACTACTATGAATTTGTTACCTCCTTGCGAAGGTGGTAATGGCCCAACAAGGTCCATGCCCATCTTTGCTGCGGGCAAGTGGGTGGAATGAGTTGTACTGTAGCCGAAGGCTTTGCCTGATGCGGGGAGGTGCTCTAGCATGCTTCACATATTTTAATAATTTGCTCTGCATCTTTGATGTGCATGGGCCAATAGAATCCCTACCTGATTGCCTTTGCAGACAATGCTCTTGGGCCAATATGAGAGACGCATATTCCTCAGTGGATTTCTTGGAGGAGCTATTTGCCTTCATTTTGAGTTATACACTTAAGCAATGGTTGGACTACACCTTTCTTTTATAATATGTCATCTATGAACGTGTATCTTCTTGCTCTGGCTACCATTCTTACTGTGCTTGCTTCATCCTCTGAGCAGTGGACATTGTAGTAATCTATAATCAATTGCCTCTAGTCCTCAGATTCAGTGACTAGGATTGTTTTGAATGCCTTCGCAGTCAATTGTGTTGCTGGCACTTGTCATATTTGGTATAATGCTCCCTCTGGTATGGGAAAGTTGTTTGCTACTACCTTCGCCATTTCATCCGCCTCTGCGTTTTCTGGTCTTGGTATGTGCTTCAGGGTGAATCCCTAGAACCTCTGCTCAAGTGCCTTACTATGGCCAGGTATTTCACTAGCACTGGTTCTCGTGCCACATATTCCTTTTTGACTTGTCTAGCCACAACTTGGGAGTCTATTTTTGCTATTACTATTTTTGCGTTGAGTGCCTTCGCCTTGTTGAGGCCCGGTATGAGGCCTTCATATTCTACTATATTATTTGTTGCTTTGAATTCTAGCCTTGCTGCATACTTTGTCTGGAGGCCTGATGGTGCTATCAGTATGGCGGAGGCTCCAACTCCCAGATATCCCCAGGCTCCATTTGTGTAGAGTGTCTAGATTTGAGGTTGGGGTTGTGGGTTTGATGCGCCAAAGGTGTCTAGTCTGTCATAAAGTCTGCTAACGCTTGTGATTTGATTGCTATTCTTAGCACATAGTTGAGCTCAAAATGGGATAGTTTTGTTGCCCATTTCCCTATTCTTTCGGAGGCCTCTTTATTACTGAATATGTCTCTAAGCGGTTGAGAAGAAGGCACTATGGTCTCATGTGCTTGGAAGTAATGCTTCAACTTTCTTGATGAGAGAAGGACAATGCATGACATCTTTTCGATTTCCGTATACTTCAACTTTGCTCCTGATAGGGCTTCTGAGATGTAGAAGATAGGCTGCTGAATGACCTTCAACTCTTCTCCTTTCTCCTGAACAAGTAACCCACCAATTGTATGGTCGGAGACTGCAACATATAATAGTAGTGGTGCCTCCGGATCTGGTACTATCACCAGAGTTTATTAGCCATGTAGCTTTTGAGCTACTGGAAGACCTTCGACTGTTATGTCCCCCATTCCACCTTGTCTTCGCCTCTCAGAGCTTTGAAGTATGGGAGGCTATGTTTTGCTAACTTTGAGATAAACCTGTTCAATGCTGCTGTCCTTCCAGTGAGTTTTTGGACTTCCTTTTTGGTTGATGGTTCCACCATTGAAATTATGGCCTTCACCTTTTCTGGGTTAGCCCGAATGCCTTCGGGTCCTATGATGTACCCAAGCATCTTTCCTCTTCTGACACCAAAAACGCACTTTTCTGGGTTTAGTTTTAGGCCTGCTGCCCTGAGGTTGGCGAAGGTTTCCTTTAAATCTGCTATATGATCTTCTTCATTCTTCCTCATTACTACAATGTCATCAACATTAGCTATGATGTTTTCTGCAGCTGAGGGCCAAGCACTGCCTTTGTCATTCTGGCAATGGTCGAGCCTGTGTTCTTTAATCCTTCGAGCATTCTGGTGTAACAATAAGTTCCGAAGAGAGTAGTGAAACTTGTCTTCTCCTCATCTTCTCTATTGAGCCAGATGTGGTGATATCCTGAAAAACAGTCCAGGAGTGAAAAACACTTGCATCCTACCGCCTTGTTAATGGAGACATCTATCCTTGGTAGTGGAAACAACTCTTTCTTGCAAGCTTTGTTTAGATCTTTGAAATATATGCACATCCTCATCTTTCCATTTTTCTTTAGTACTAATACTACATTTGCTAGCCACTCTGAGTACTTGACTTCTTTGATGATATTTGCATCTAACAATATCTAAACATCAACCTTCGCTGCTAAGATTCTGTCTTCCGATATTTTCCTTTGTCGCCGTTTTCTTGGCTTCATTTTAGGGTTGATGTCAAGAGAGTGTTGTATAATATCTCTGTTGACTCCTTTCAAGTTGGAGGCTGACCAGGCGAAGATGTCTTTGTTCTTGGATAAGGTTTGTGTGAGTTCTACTACTTCTTCCTTCGAAAGGTTGCCTCCGATAGTGACTTTTCTATCTAGCACTCCATTATCCAACAGGACTGATTTTGTTTCTTCTTGATATTTGAGATCTGTGTTCCCCTTCGGCCTGTTCGGAGGCTCCGGTGAGTTGCTCTTGGCTGACTCGATAGAGTTGATGTTGCGCTATGATTTGTAGATGGCTATTTCTATGTTTCTTGCTTCTTTTCTGACTGCCATGCACTGTGATGGTGCCATGCAAAGCTGGCATTTTCATACATAAGTAGCCCCTATGGATAGCTGCATTGAACTTGTTTGCAAACCCTCTACCAAAGATGGCATTGTATGGGTAGTAGAGATCTACTACATCGATGGTCACATATTCTGTTCTTGCATTTTTCTGACCTCTAAAGGAAACTGGTAGGGATATTTTTCCCAATGCATGGATCCTCTTTCCTCCAAAACCTACTAGTGGTGAATCCGTAGGCTGCAACTGGCTTTTGCTTAGTTTCATCTGGTCAAGGGCATTAACAAAGATGATATCTATGGAGCTTCCAGAATCTATGAGAACCCTGTTAATTTTCCATCTTGCTATATTGGCTTTGATTAGCATAGCGTCAGCATGGAGGTAGCTCTCCAACTGGAGGCCTTGTTCTAAGAATGTGATGGGTGTCTTCGACCAATCTGTGCAACATACTAGACCTTGCAATGCTATGTTGTTGATGAGCCTGAGATGATCTTTCTTCTGCTTCTTTGTCTTGAATTCCATTGAAGAGCCTCCGACTATTGGTAGTATCATGCTAATGGTGGGTAGCGGTGTATCTGGATTGAACTGGTTTTCTAGGTTGGGCTCGTTCTTAAGCGCAGCTAGCTGTGGTGGGGGTGGTGGCGGAGGTAGTGCTTCAAGTTGTCTATTGTGAACTTAAGCTGGCTAGTTTGTCTCTATGAATGTTATGTGTGGAGGCCTTGGGTTTATATGGGTGAGGTTGGCTTCTGCATGCTAGTTACTGACCTGCCCTTGCTGCTGGGTGCTTGGTCACCATGCAGGTAGGAAGTTGGGGTAGTATGCGGCTGCTATGGTGGATGGGTGGATTTGATTGGAGTTAAGGCTTGGTAGATTGGGCAGTATGGCTACAACGAGGGTGCAGTGAAGGTATGGACCATACCATATGGCTGACTTCTCTAGCGGGTTGTTGTGGCGGAGGTTGAGGGTTTGACCTGTTCTTTATCCTCTCTTGAGTTTCCTTCACATCTGGGCAATCTCTGGTGATGTGCCATTTGTTGTCTCCATGAAAGAAACAATACTGTCTTCATTGTCCTGGTTCTAGGTTTTTGTTCTAGTTCTTCCTTTGATTGTACTTCTTGCCATTGTACTGCTTCTGAGGTGCTTTGTTTGGGGCTGCCTCCGGCATCTACTGCCCTTGCTAGCTATTCACTTGCTGCTCTATATTAAAACTTATTGATCTAGCGGTTGCTGAGGCTGTGACTCGCCTTGGCTTCTATTGCCCCTTTGTGCATTCCTATTGTTTCCTTGGAATTGCTTGTTCTGATTTTGCTCTTCTAGCCTTCTACGAAGGTCATTGTCTGACCTACAATACTTCTTAAATTAACTGTATAGTTCTTCTATGGCGCTTGGCTTCTCCTGAGGCAGATGAGCAGCGAAGGCCCCGATGCGGAGACCTTTAATTGCTGCTTCGATTGCCACATCCTCTGGCACATTTAATGCCTTCGTTTTGAGCTACACAAATATTTGAAAATAGTCCCTCGGGGCCCCACCTTGATTTTGCTTGCACTAGAACAGGTCCATCAAGGTCAGGGATTCGGTGGTGAACCCTTTGAAGTTTGCTATGATCTTGTCATGCAGGTCCTCCCATGAATATATTGAACTTGGCTTCAACATAGAATACCCAGCCAACGTGTCACCTTCGGCTGCAATAACAAATGACTTGGCCAAGACAGTGTCATTTTCGCCTACGGAGGCTATAGCTGCCTCAAAACTCATGATAAACTAGTGTGGATCAGATCTCCTATTGAACTTGGGTAAGTTGATAGGTTTGTAGGAGGATGGCCACGGTGGGTTTTGGATTCCTTCAGATGATGGGGATTTAGAGTCTATAGTTCTGTGGACTAGTTGTAAGATGTAAGGTGTGCCGAAGGTTGGTTGAGCGGCCATACTTGGTGAAGGGTTGGGTTGGCTTTGATTTGCTGAGTGGAGATGGTTGGATGTGTTGGATTGGGGCTGGCTTGGCTGCATGCTTTATATCTCCGCCTACAGGATGGCCACCTGTTGCCTGATCTCTGCTGCCTGCACTGATGCCTGGACTACCCTCTGGTTTGCGACGAACGTTGTAGCCAGCCTATCTCTTTCTTGCTATGTGCTCTGCAACTCGGCTTGTAGTTGCTGAAGCACCTACTCCGGGGTGGGGTCTAGAGCTGGTTGCTCTTCGGCTACCGGAGGCTGATCTTGGATAGCGGGCTCTTCTATGACTTAGTCTTCTGGGGCGCTAGCATAAGTGCTATGAGCATTACGCCTGGGTTGTCCCTGGTTGCGGGATCCATGGGTACCCTGATAGAGGTTGCTCTATTTCTTGCTATTGTGAGTTTTGCTTGACCAACACGTGGTGGGCACCAATGTTGGAAAATAGGGTTTCCAGTAGGTATGAAGTGGTGGAGTCTTCGCCTAGGCGGAGGTCCTAGGCGATGGCTAAGAGAGAATGGTAGGTGGGGCTAGACATAATTAGGGTTTCATAAATGTATTCACCCACCCGTTCTACACAGGGTTCAAGTCCCCCTTTTATAGGACACTGTTAGCTACCTTTCTACTTTACATCCTTGCCCCTTGACAGCTGGTGTCGATGAAATACGTCCAGCAGTCTACCGAGCGGTATGCCCATGGTAGTAGATGAATTGTTGGAGGTGCGTGTGAGGGAGCCAGATGGTGACACTGTTGGTATATTTAACGCACACAGATAAATTCACAAGCGCACGGATACCGCTGTAGCCTTCACCCAGAAGTATTCCAAGTATCGTATCCATAGGGAAACATGTGAGACTAATTATGGTCTAACTTAATGAGGGGTAGTGAATAGGTTAAGAGTTAATTTATCTTGGAGTTGCAACAAGGTTAGGATAAATAGGAGCATAGCGAGGATAACTAAGGGTCTCTAGTTCTAACTTGGGTAAGCTTATGTCTTCTACTATTCAACTGCTGACATTACTTAAGGGAAGACACCAATAAAGGATTAATGATGCTATATAGTACAGTGCTATATAGTGCTGATGTCACACATGCGATCTACCACCGATCCAGAATGCAGGGGGCATCCATGATTATCGTAAGTCTAAGCACCATGCTTACACTACGAATAATACTTTAACCTAAGGCCAATAGATTAAAGCACTCAAGAGAGTCGTGAACCTAAAGAATAATATAAACAAGATTCTTACTTGAATCAAAAGTTGATTACCAGAGAAATCTCAGAAGCAAGCTTAGGTAGAACTTGAATCCGCCAAGGTACAAGCCATAGAGAGAGCACTGACAGGCCGGCATCTCCTCCAAACTATTCCCTCAATCTCTATCTCGCTATTTCTATTTATAAGACTAAATCCTATGGAGGACTAATCTTCTCTTGATATCTAGCTCTGATCCTCATGGGAAGAATATGAATTAGGGTTTCAAGATGGCCTCCAGTGAGGGGTGCAGGGTCTGGTTATATAGCCCTAAGGGTGCAACATGAGCCCATGGATCAAACCGAGTTTAGCAATGGCCTAGATGCGTCCTCAAAGGCGGTGAGAAATCAACCTTCGAAGATGGCTGACAGGTGGGTCTGGAGGAGGCCGGCTGACCTACAGGTGGGGCGACGTCTCGCCTTCCTCTTCGGTGACGTGGCTTCTGGATCCTTCTAGAGCCTTCCCACATAGGTGCCGCGGTGGAAATCCATATTTTCCTTTGATGTTTAGGTCCTCCTTGGTGGTTTTCTAGATAAATCCTAATGTAGTCATTAAATCACCAAAGCTTATGGAATTCATTAGTTTAAAACGTTAGACCTTCATTGGTGATCATATTTATGCCATTATCCATGTTTAATTGACGGTTTATAATGGTTGATAACTACCATCAACAATACCCCCAAGCTTACCCTTTGCTAGTACCTTAGCAAAGCTAAACTCAGCAATGGATCAGGAGTTACTAAAATGTTTTCACGCCTCAAAAGTACACATGCGTTCAAACAAGAATTCTCCTCCGGATTAGAATAAACTGATCTGACTTTAAAATTTACCAATATTACCTTCAACCATGGGGCTTCTCAGCCTTCACTTGGGTCTTGAGCAATTGAAAGATAGAACAATCAAGTCAAGCACTATGTCTTATGTTCTTTGTTCAACCATTGTTCCGGAGTTTTTATAAGTTTTCAAAATAAAACTCAGAGATCCCACTATATGACATTCTCAAGTCTCTTAATATATGTGGTATTTGTGGATCCTCACCAAGGCAATGAAGATGTTATGCCTTTTTCTTTTCTTACCACTAAGGCTTATGTGGAATTCATAGGTAGGGAGAAAGCTAGAGCATACTTGAAATGCATATATCGTAAAGTCAAACAGCGGATTCAAAGAGAGTTGAGTCATACAATCAAATCAAGATGTGCATGTGTATGGAATATATGGTGGATATATATGGTGGCTAACCTAATTCTACTATGCTCCTTAAAAACATATCTCTCTTTTGAAACTTAGAAACACTTGCTAGAGAGCAGGGGCTATCTTATTCATCTCTTCTCTCTTTTTTTCCAGACGGTCATCTAAGTACCCAATGTTTTAGACATTTCGGATAGTTATCCATTTTTTCTCAACTCTTCTTTTTTTATGAATAACTTTTGCATAGCCCCATGCCTCTTTTCTGCAATAGAACTTTGAGAGACAACAACAAGAACTTGGAGTATTTATTTGATGAATGGAGAACCTAACAAGCATGTTTTTGTGTCTACTCCAGTGTTGGAGTAGAACATTTTTTAATGGATCTAGGTGGAAAGCATATTTTTGCGCCTAACCCCAGTGTAGGAGTAGTGCATATGTGGGTGGTGTGTACATGATCTTGATTTTAAGTGCATGACAAACCTCTCATAAGGGTCAACAAAGCTTGACAAAACTCAATGTAAAAGCAAGCAACATGTACGTGGAAGTTTTTCTAGCCTAAATAACATGTATGGTTTTGGTGGGAATTCAAGCTTTGTCATACAAGGAACTCATCATGTTGAATTTTTGTGTTTTTCAAAAAAGTAAATCTCCAGAACTTTAGTGTCACTAGGAACAAGATAAACAGTAGCTCAAACCTTCTCATATCATATCCATCAATTACCTAGACTTAGATCTAGCATTCGCTACCCACGAGTTTTAGGTATAGAGTAAATCCTTATATCAAATCAATCTTATCCAAAAGTCGGGAGAACTCAAGGCTGAAAACTAGGTACTTGAAAGAAATTACAACAGAACAACTATTCATCATTTCCATTTTAAGAGATTATTCTGAGTCCTCTTTATTCAACTCTTAAATATAGAAAACTAGACACATATTTTTTATTTTGTTTTCATGATTCAAAATCACACCTTACTATTATATATAAGATAAATTTTTATTTTGTTTTAGTTTGTTATGCATCTTTTTATTTCTTTTGCAAAATATGAAGCAAACTTAAAAAAAGTAGAACCAAAAAGAGAGAAATACTTAGCTAGATACATGGAGGATGCTCTCCCCCAAGCTTGATGTTGTCGTGGTCTTTCTTATCCATCCAGAAGTTGTGTTCCTCGTGTAGCGGGTGTAGGAGTGGTTCGGAAGAATGTACTTTGGATGGATGGCGTTACTCTTGATCATCCTATAAAACACTCCAACAAGAACACCCAAAACTCGTGGCACATTTTAGGGTAAGGGATTAGCGGTCAGCCATTCATAGATTTGTTGTCCTTAGAGGTTTAGAAAGATTTCCTAATTGACCAAGTTCTAACAGGATGTCTATTTAACCTTTTTTTAGATTTTCTTATTTCTGATATGCAGAAAGAAAATCTGCATGGATGGTATTTTTATTTTTATGCCACCACAATGAATATTCCTACGGGCTTTTACACACCATAGATTTATTCACATGGGGCTTTAGGTCTTATGATGCAATGATATAATGCAGTAATGAAACTTTTTATTTTTATTTTCTAAATGCAATGCTAATGCACAGAATTAAATATGCCAAAGTGACAAATAATTTTTGCAATGCTAAAAAGTAAACATGAATAACTGCCGATGTTACCTCACGTCAAGGGTTCTGATTTTTAAGTCCTCCGGACAGGTGTAACACCCTAAAATTTGCATTTTTTTAAAATAGTTAAATTTGATTTATTTATGTTATTATGTGTGCATTCAAATATAGGAAAATAATATTTTTTGTGAAATTAAAATCAATCATAAGGATATCTATATGTTGATGCACTCATGTTGTAGCATTGTATTTAATATGCTGGGTGGTTTTGATTTAAACTCAAAAGGATTCAAAAATCATTTGGAAATTTGATTTGGAAAAAGAAAAGGAAATTAATTTCTCTCCCCTCCCTTCTTCATTTTTGGCCTGCTGGCCCAACTCCCCGCCGGCCTGCTCGCCCCCTTCCCCTTCTCCTTTCCTCTTCTCCCATTTTCTTCTTGGGCCGGCCCAATCCGGGCAGGCAAACGTTGCCGTCGCGCCCTCCCTCCTTCTCTACCACTGACCACATGGACCCGCTTGTCAGCGCCATCGCCCACCTCCCGCGTCCCGCGCCCGGTCAAGGTGGAACCACCGCCGCGCCCACCTTGCATCGTGGGAGCGTCTTCCCCCGCACCCTGGCCTCTATAAAGGAGCCGAGCCCATCGCCGCCCTCCCTGCTACCTCCCCCACTCCACTCTTGAACTCACCCGAGCACGTGGAAGCCGCAACCGCTGCACAGACGCGTCGGAATCCGCCGATGTCCGTTTCTCCGCGCGGTCCGTCGTCCCTGAGCTGCCTTCGTCCTCGTTGTCATCTGCGGTGAGACCCCCTTGTTCCCCTCCTTCTCCCCTGCCTTTACCCTCGTAAATCATGGCCTCTAGGGCCCTATCCGCATGCGCCTGGGAGCTTCACGTCGCCGACCAAGGCCACCACCGCGTCGGCCACGTCCTTCGACCGCGTTCTTGGCCTGGGCGAGGTCGCCTTCACCTTCCCTCTTCCCCGGTGCTCTCGGATGGGCAAACCACGGCTTGTAGGGCCCGTATCGATCGCGCCGGTGACCTGCTCACCGCCGGCCATGGCAGCGCCGTCGTGCCGGCACTGTTCCGGCCGCCGGCCTTCTCTCTCTCCCCCCAGCTCTAATCTGAGCCGTACAACGCTTGATCAACGGCTACGGATGGCCGATACCACTTCGTGGGTCTTTTTGCTAAAGAGACCCCAAGTTTTGCCTATTTGAACCTGCAGTCCTCGGCCGATTTAAATATCCCAGATTTGATTTATTTAAATTCAAAAATAGTTCATTCTATTTACAGAAATGCCACTGCATTGTTTTGCTTATAAAATCATCATTTTAGCTCCGAATTGACCCGTTCAAATTGCGTTAGATTCATAATAAAGTTCTCTACATGTTAATACCACTGTCAAACATGTTTGCAACACTTAAATTTTGAGGTTAGATTTAATTAAATAAATTGCTATAGGAAACCCCGTTTAATTCATTACTTTCGTGTTTTAGCTCCATTTTTTGTGATCTTCGCGTTGATGTGTTTTTAGCGAGACATAGAATCTTTTCATAAACATTTTATCTTGTTTTCTATACTGCTGGTGTACCGTTCTAACGATAGGTTTGTTTGCTTTGCATGAATGCCTTTGGAATGCTTGTATGTTGCTTTGTTGGTCGAGTTCAGGCGGTGAGGAGAACATTGGAGACCAAGAGTTCTTTGACGACTAGCAGGACCAGCAGGAGTTTGTTAACCAAGGCAAGTATAGTATGGGATCTACCTTGATGTCCTATTCACCATTTATTAATTACTCATTTGCATGTGTCTAATTTTGATACTCGTAAGGACATCCTAGTGGTTGAATATCTTGTTTTCCTTGTCTCCTACGGGTTATATGCATATGGATAGTTGCTAGTGCTCAACGTAACTGTACATGATCTACATATTGAACAATGATTCTATGGACAGAAAAGGTAAAAGTTGCTTTTAAACAACTGAATTATAGGGCGAAGGAGCAAATGACTTTTGATCATGATGCTCTCGGCCCTCCATAAGGACTTATCTATCGGCAAAAGCTAGGACTGACAGTGCAACCATTAGGGTCACATGGCTCTGACTTTAGCTCAGTAATAGGACCTTTTCTAGCTTGTTATAGGTTACCTTTATGGCACAAAAGGGGCTTGCCACGGTGGGTATAGGACTGCCCCTGTTCTTATGTGTATATCCGCGAAGGATTTGTTCCATAGGAAAGGGGGGTTCCTACATCTGCCTGCCGAGGAAACCTAGCGGCCCTAACTTGTTAGCGAAACCTATGAAATGGCTTCATAGTGTACCCCGCCCGCTCACCTTGGCAGTGATATGGGAGTAATTAACCCAGGCATATGGGAATCACGACTCACGGTGAATGTGCACAACCTCTATAGAGTGTTACAAACTGTTATAACAGCCGTGCTCATGGTCACGAGCAGACTGGAAAACTCATAGAATAACTGGTTATTTTTTGTTGTTTATTTATGATGTTCTACAATGATAATATGAAACAATTGATTCTGATATCTGATCATGTGGGTTTAATTGGGGCTTAAGCATAACTTGATAATAGTTGATGATAAAATCTTTACTTACTAAAAGTGCTAACCGCAGTAAACTAGAGTCATCCTTTTTGAGCTTTTATAACCCCATGTTATCTTGTTAAGTACGGGAAGTACTTACGCTTGTTTACTTTCAACATTTGGATAAAAATCCCGGATGGGTAACAGATGTCAATGAGTATGAGGAGTTTCCAGAGGACTTTTAGGCTTGTGGTCAACTAGTTGACCGTCCCTGTGTAGGAGCTACCACGAGGGAGCTACCACGAGAGAGCTACCTTTTTATTTTCCGCTGTGTTCTGTAAGACTATGTGATGGTATTAATCGTGATGTAAGATACACCATGATGATATTTTTTGTAATTTGTCAACTTATGTGTGTGACTGATCCCTGGGCACACATGAGTTTTATGCATTCAATTTTATCCTTAAAATTGGGTGTGACAAATTGGTATCAGAGCCGTGTTTACTGTAGGACGCAAGCCTAGTTAGAGATGGTCGTTTTAGCATCTTTGCTCCACTGGTTTCATGCTTACTGTCTCATTCTTGTTATTTTATTAAAATATTTATGCTTTTCATACCTTAATCTATTATATAAAATTATTGATTCTAATTCTATCTTACCCTAAATCTATAGATGCCTCGTAACCCGAAGACCGTCCGCCTCAGCACTGTAGGCTACCGTGCCATGTTCACCCCCCGTGCTCCACAGGTGGAGAAGGAGATTGTGGTCATCTCCGATGATGAGGTGGAACCCTTGATCGAGGAAGATGAGGAGTGGATGGCTACCCCGACACCTGCACCCGCACCTACTCCTACTCCAGCTGTTGCACCTGTCTATGCTATTGCAGCTACACCAACGGAGTCATCAGCTACTTCACCAACGCCTGTGCCACCCCCAGCTGTCCCTATGGTGGATGAGGAGATGGGCTGGATGAGCAAATACTACTTCAAGCAGGCCCCGAAGATGACCTACTACCACACCCTCCTTACTCAAGTGTTGGATGACTACTACACTGACCTGCACGCCTCCATCAACTATCACTGTGCAGAGTACCAGCACCCTTTGGAGGCAACTTTTTGGAAGCTAGAGCTGGTTGTCACCGCCTGGAATGACAGGAAGAATGAACATGAGGTGGAGACTGTCCACAGGGCGAAGATGTAGCGTAGGACGCTTACATCTACTACCATGGTCGTCGTTTTGAGGCCATGAAGGAGGATCGTTTTAGGTTCCTTCCTCGCAATGATCATGAGGGTATTTGGTAGGTCTTGGCACCACCAGAAAGTGATCCAACTCTGGAAGCAACAGTGCGACATGTCCATGCCATGCAGGGGGTAGATGAAGAAGTCAAGGGAGAGCTGCGTGCATCGCAGAGGGCCGAGAGGAATCTCTAGAAGCAGGTTGACAAACTGCGTGCTCAACTTGGGCTGCCACCGATCTACAAGAAGCCCCAGTCGTTCACCATGATTGACACCGCCCCATAGGTGTTTGGTGCCTTGTTTAAAGTTACGACATTGTTAGTTCATGTGTCATGTCTAGTCTTGTTTTGTCTTTATGAACTTTAGTGATTAGATGTCTTTAATTGTGAACTTGGATGATTTGGAGTTTGTTTGATTGCTAGAAGTTTGTGGGCATGTCCACAAATTCCATAGGTTTGAACCTTAAGTTTAGATGAGGTCTTAATGCAGATGGGTTGCTTTATCATATCTGTGCTGTGCTGTTTTCTGGAGCAGCTTGTGTTCTTTATCTTGTATCTCGAAATCTGGGCTACCAAAAAATCTGAAATTTTTGTGGAGATATCTAGACTTCTGTATCTTTCAAATGTCTCTAGAATCACATTGATATCTGTTCAGGTTTGTGAGATCTAGCTGTCACAAGTTGATGTTTCTGTGTAGACTGGAACCCAGAACCGATTCGGTTTAGCTCTGTTTTTGACCATGTGTATATCTGAATCTGTAAAAGTGTTATAAATAAAAGTTGTAGCTGATCTCCTAAGCTTTCTAACCATTCTTGGTACGCCTCTATTGGGTGTCTGAAACTCAAGTTATGACAGATTTACCAAACTGTTGTACTTGAATCTTGTCCAGAAAATCCTCAGCGTTGTTCCTTATCTTTTATATGTTCTCTATAATTTAGAAATCTCTAAAATTTTGTGCATTGGTTTGGAAAGCAGATGTCCACAAGAGGAGGAAGAGTTAGAGGCCGTGGTCATTGTTGTGGTGCTCCCATGAATCCACCACCACTGCCACCAGTGACTATGGAGCAATTGATGGGAATGCAAGCACAGTTGATGCAAGCCATGATGCAACGCTTGGATAATGAACCTGCAAGAGGACCACCGCCTGTTCAGGTTAGAGACAAGCATGGAGAATTCATGAAGGGTTGCCCTCCGGTGTTCACCCATGCCTCAGACCCCTTGGAGGTAGATGATTGGTTGCATGATGTGGAAAAACAACTTAACATAGCACAATGCAATGAGCTTGAGAAGGTGTTGTATGCTTCTGGTCAACTCCAGGGAGCAGCTCAGGATTGGTGGGATTCTTTCCAGTATGGACTCCCCAATGATGCTCCTGTTATCACCTGGCGGGAATTTAAGGACAATTTCCGGTCATATCATATCCCTGATGGACTAGTGGAGTTGAAGCAGGAGGAATTCATGTCCCTTAAGCAAGGATCCATGTCTGTGGCGGAGTATCATGACAAGTTTGCTCAACTATCACGCTATGCTCCAAATGATGTAGCTGAGGATAGGGAGAAGCAACGCCGCTTCCTCAAGGGACTCTATGATGGCCTGCAGCTCTAGCTTATGTCCAACACATACCCTAACTTTCAGGCATTGGTGAACCGCGCTATTATGATTGACGATAAGTGCAAAGAGATAGAAGCCAAGAAGAGGAGGCTTCAAGGGCAAGCTTCTGGAAGCAATACCCACCCGCGTGCCTATCCCTAGTAGGGTTTCAGTAGAGGAATCAAGGACCATCTAACCAGAGAAACCGTGGTTAGTATCCTCAGCGTAACCAATTCCAACAACGCCCTCAGTACCAGCAACAGTTTGGTAATCGGCATCCCCAGCAACAGACCGGCAATCCGACATCATGCCAGGGAATGCCGAACAATGCTCCTATGAAGAGTGGTGTACCCAATAACCCCAACGCATTCTACCACTATGGAGAAGTTGGTCACTATGCTCATCAGTGTCCAAAGAAGCAGAACCAACAAGCTCCACAGAACCAGAATGGCAATCCGAAGTTCAATGCCCGACCACCTCACACCACTAAAGTGAACTATGTGTCATCTGATGCAGCTCAGGAGACACCCGAGGTTATGTTGGGTACGTTCAGTGTTAACTCTATCTCTGCTATAGTACTTTTTGATTCAGGTGCTTCGCATTAATTTATTTCCCAAGCTTTTGTTAGCACTACTAACTTCTGACCCTTATACCACGCTTTTTTGTCGCAACGGCATGGTTTCGTTGCAACAAGTGTTGTTATCACAACGATTTTCACTTTTGGTTGCGATAGATTGGTTTTTTGCCATGAAGATTGTTTTGTGGCCATAAGTGTGGAGATCGTTGCAAAAAGTAAGTGTTATCGCAACAAATTATTGAATGGTTGCAATAAGTGATTAATGTTGCCACGATTTGATTTGCGTTGAGGGCAAGTTTATTTTCGTTGCAATACTAAGGTGATATTGCAACTCTTTACTTTATGGTTGCAATAGCCCATCTATATCGCCACGAATATGTTCCGTTGTATTTAATAGTCGCCTGCGTTGCAAAAAATTGGTACATATAGCAACGAAAAAAATAGTTCGTTGCAATCACTAAGGTTGCAACGATTATGGTTTCGTTGTATGTAGCAGTTTCGTTCATTGCAAAAAGGTTATAATATAGCAACGAAAAATTACATTGTTGCAATACCTAAGCCTTTCCACTTTAATGGTTGCATAATTTTTTTTAAAAAATGACAACAATATGGGTTTCGAACCTGAGACCTCTTGGTCTTGAAAGTAAGATCCCACCACTAGGCTACGTCTATGTTTGTGTTAGTAATAACAAAAGTTCCCTATATTAATTAATGTTGAGCAGTTATATTGGAAAAAGGATCTAATCTAAATTTACATATCACGTAGAGGTCGCGGCTTGTAGCTCCTGTCGCGGCTCCTTCTCTCCCGTGGCCTCTCTTCTTCCCCCACGCCCTGTCTCCTTGCGAAGAACGTGGTCAAGGCCTCCCTGAAGCCTTTGTCGTAGCGGCGCCCCTTCCCTACGGCTGTAGTCGTCACGGCCCTTGAATTCCCTACAGCGACTACGGCATATTGGTGCCCTAGTTCCTTCCTGATCATCGACGAGATAAGGAGAGCGAGCACCTGTCCGGTCCTTCCTTGGCGTGCGAGATAGTCTCTTGTGTTGCAAAAAGATTGTACATATAGCAACTGAAGACTAAATCGTTGCAATACCTAAGGGCGCGTTTGGTTACCTGCATACGCCGCGGCCGGGCTCCACGGAAGCGGGTGTGGGACATGGAGCAAACATGGGACACGCGATCGTCTGGATGCTAGCGCCTGTGCAGACGTCCGGACGCTAGCCTTTTTTTTCTCTCAAATAAAAAAAATAAAAGAATGAAGATGTACGGGGTCGTTATCTGATTGGCTGTTTCGATGGGTTGCTTTTGCTTGTCGTCAGACTGTATATACGTACGGCAACAAGAAGCAAAGGTAGGACAAATTCTCTTTTTCCGACGCATGTATACGTATATGCTTTATTTTCCTTGGCAAATCTGCCAATCCATATCATGCGGCACACGCAAAGATCGAGTTTGCCGACAATGGTTAAGTAAAAAAAAATCACTACCAGGATTCGAACCTCGGACTTTAGAGTCCTGAAGACGTGCTTACCACTACACCATATTTGTGTTTGTGTCATTGGTAGTCAAAGGAACATATACAGAATACAAAATAACATAGAACCCGTTTTGTATTGAAAGAGGATCGGATCTGGTATATAGTAGTATACGTATATGTGCACGATCGACTTTCGTGTAGGCATCGTGGCTTTCTCTTTCCAAGGCGTCGTCGCAGCTGGCTCTGTCCCCAGGCGTCGTCGCGCGTGGCCTCTCCCTGCAGCCGCTGGTGTCGCTGTCGCCGGTGCCGCTGGGTTGCTCGTGTCCTCACCGCTCTACGCGACCTTGTCGACAGCTAGACACTTAGCCGAAAGCCACGTCTACACGAGTACGTCGACGCGAGTGACGAGTACGTCGAAGCGAGTCGTCGAGTTCACACATCAATCAGGTGCTCTAGTTCAATCTATGTTTGACAAATTGCTCCCAAGTTCCTTTGTTAATCTTGATGTATCATCTATGGCAATTATATATTTAATCAATATTCAATTATCTTTACCTCCAATTTGTATTCTTCAGAGTGCATACGTGTAGTTAGGGCATTGTGTTATGAGAGTTGAGACTATTTATTAGGGGATAATCATTATATCAAGTTCTCAACTAGGTAATTTATTGAATTGTGATTTTAATGTTGAATCTAGTACAACATATTTTTTTCATGTTCCTTTTTTAAGATAATATTTGTAATTTGTTTGATAAAAATTCCCTTTCGATGCATTAAAGTTTATTTTTTGTATTATATAGTAATATAGTAAAGGGCTCATTTTTTTAAGCTTCACTCCAGGTCATCAGATTGACAGGACCGGGCCTGTATGCATGCATTATTGCAAGATCTTTCATCATTGCCTTTTCCCTATCTCTGATATAGTTTATAATGTCGTGATCCCTTCAATTAACGTGCTGCAGGAAAGCCTTGTGACATTTGGAAGATATAATTAATGGCACATGATGATGATTGGAGTTGGATGCTGTTGTCTCGGTCAACCGATGAGTGGCAAGCAGGACTCGAGAAATTTATTGATACTATTTTTGAAGGCACCTATGCATCAGAAACTGCACCGTGTCCATGTTCAAGGTGTCGTGGAGTTGTGTACAAAACAAAATCCGAGGTTCAAATGGACTTGCTAATTAAAGGGTTTGATGAGAACTTTGTCAAAGAGAAAGGTAACGCTGGCATATTTTTGAATGATGATAGGGATCTGAATGTAGGCCCACCAGATGATGCATCATCCGCCAACAATCTGTTGTCCGCATTAATTAGGGGTGCGACCAGTGGCAATACCAATGAAGAGCCTTGTGAGAGTGCAAAGAAATTCTTTGATTTGTTGAAAGATGCGCAACAAGAGTTGTGGCCAGGCTCACAGCTTACCAAGATATCATTCTTGGTCAAGCTCTTTCAGCTTAAGTGCATGGGTGGATGGAGTAAGGAGAACGCAGAGCAAACACTTAGCCTATGGAGAGATACGCTCCCCCCAGGACATTGTATCCCAGACACTATCAAGAAAGCACAGAAGATTATCCGCGACCTTGGCCTCACATGCATTAAGATCGATGCTTGTGTGAATGACTGCGTGTTATTTCGTGGGTCGTTGGCTGATATGGACACGTGTCCAACATGTGGTGAGAGTAGGTGGAAGAAGGACGACACAAATTATGATGAGATTGGCGAGTCTAGCGGAAGTGGTGGAGCAAAGAAGCGCACTCCTTGCAAAGTTCTAAGGTATTTTCCACTTACTCCTCGATTGCAAAGATTATATATGTCAAAGGAAACATCATCATTGATGCGGTGGCACAAGGAAGAATTGGTTAGTGATGGGAAAATGCGGCATCCAGCAGACTCATTGGCGTGGAAGCACGTGAATGACAGGTATAAGTGGTTTGATTGTGATCCACGTAATGTTAGACTGGGACTTGCATCTGATGGCTTCAATCCGTTTGGGATGTTGAATGTTAATTACACTTGTTGGCCCGTGATACTGATTCCTTATAACCTGCCTCCTTGGCTGTGTTTGAAACAACCTTATTGGATGATGTCGATGTTGATACCTGGGCCTAAATCTCCTGGAGTGAACATTGATGTATATTTGCAACCTCTGATCGATGAGCTACATGATCTATGGGTTAATGGAGTTTTAACATGGGATGAGAAGGAGAAGAAGAATTTTACTCTACATGCAATTCTGCTGTGGACAATTAATGATTTCCCCGCATATGCGATGTTATCTGGTTGGAGCACAAAAGGTAAGTTTGCTTGTCCTTATTGTC
This sequence comes from Miscanthus floridulus, assembly GCF_019320115.1. Taxonomy (NCBI): domain Eukaryota; kingdom Viridiplantae; phylum Streptophyta; class Magnoliopsida; order Poales; family Poaceae; genus Miscanthus; species Miscanthus floridulus. The sequence continues at coordinate 118,655,110 of NC_089588.1, read as the reverse complement.
ACAAGCATACTGATTACTTGTGGTTAAAACATGGCTCAAAGCATTGCTACTTGGGACATCGCCGATTTCTGCCCGTGAACCATAAGTGGCGAAGGAACAAGACGAGCTTCAATAACAAGGCTGAAACTAGGGAAGCTCCAGTGCCGCTCAGTGGTGACCAGGTGCTGCGGGACTATGAAAGTTTCCAGCAAGTGACTTTTGGAAAGGATACAAGGAAAAGGAAGCAACGTGACAAAGAAAATAGGTGGCACAACTGGAGGAAGAAGAGTATTTTCTTTCAGCTTCCTTACTGGAAATCATTGCTAGTACGACATAATTTGGATGTCATGCATACAGAGAAGAACATATGTGAGAGCTTACTGGGGACTTTGTTGGAGTTACAAGGTAAATGCAAGGACAGTGAGAAGGCTCGACTTGATATGCAACATTTTGGTATAAGGCCAGATCAACATCCAGTGCTCGAAAAGGGTAAGTACACCTTGCCACCAGCGCTGTACTCTCTAGGTAAGGATGACAAGGAAATTTTGTGCAAATTTTTACATGGCGTCAAGTTCCCTGATGGTTATGCCGCAAATATTCGGAGATGTGTGGACGTCAATGGTTGCAAGCTTTCTGGACTTAAAACTCATGACCTACACGTAATCTTGCAAAAACTTTTGCCTTTAGTGGTGCGCAACATATTGCCTGAAGATGTGGTGACCCCATTGATGGAGCTAAGTAGGTTCTTTAACTCACTGTGTTCAAAGGAGCTGGAGTTTTCAGAAATTGAAAAACTGAGCACTTCGATTAGGGAGACCCTTTGTCGGCTGGAGATGATTTTTCCACCGGCTTTTTTTGATATTATGATGCACTTACCAGTTCATCTTGCTGACGAAGCTAGACTTGGAGGCCCGGTTTGTTATAGATGGATGTATCCAGTTGAGAGGTACCTTCGTACTCTTAAAGGCTATGTGAAGAACAAAGCGCGCCCTGAAGGTTCAATTGCAGAGGGGTATATATCTGAGGAGTGCCTCACATTTTGCTCTCGTTTTTTTGAAAATATTAGTACCAAGCTTAATCGCCTAGAGCGTCATGAAAGCGCCACTGCTAGTGAACCACCATCTAGGCTAATTATATTTGGGAGCCTTGACTACAGTAGGAAAGGAAGTACTCTCGAGAAAGTTTCTGATATTGAAATGCATAGGATGAGGCATTACATATTAACCAACTGTGACGAGGTCACTCCATGGATAAAGTAAGCTATATTTTAAATTGTTTTTTTATGGTGGTCATGAATGTTTAAAATATATATGTAACTAATGAACATATTTTCAATTGTTGTGGATAGCGAGCATATGGATGAGCTGAAGAAAATTAGCTCAAGGCATGTTGATAAAAGACACAAGGAGGAGTTTGTATCATGGTTTGAGCGTAAAGTGAGTCGTCCCTAATATATTTATCCATATTTTATTTCTATAGTTTCCACATGCTTCTTCTAAATTTATTAGTCCGTAATAATAGCTAGCCACTTTGTCGGTTTATTAGTCCCTAATATATTTTTAAAATGATTAAATGCAGATCAGCACATTGCGTGCACAAGGGAAAATAGATGACATGATTTATTATCTATCTCGCGGTCCAGACCCTCGGGCTCGTGTGTTCAACAGGTGTTTCATAAATGGCTTCCTTTTTCGGGTCTCTTCCATAGAGAATTGCTTAACTACTCAAAATAGTGGTGTATTCGTGAAGGGCGATGCAAATACAGGAAACATGGGCTGGTATGGTGTGCTGAAGAAAATCATTTGCCTTGATTTTCATGGTGACAAGGAAGTCATGTTGTTCCACTGTGTATGGTTTGATGTCCCTGCAGCTAGTAGTAGCAGATCGAGAGGGTACAATAAGGATAAATATGGGGTCATCGATATTGATATCACACGGTTTAGGTATTCAGATGAACCTTACATCCTGAGCACACAAGCCGAGCAAGTCTTTTATGCGAGAAACATAAAGAAACCAGATTGGTGCACTGTTCTTAGAGTGCAGCCTAGAAATCTCTTTGCCATGCCTGAAGCAGAAGGCATTGACAATATGGGCGAGCTCGATCTGGACTCAGTTGTTGTAGGAATGGAAGATATGAATGTTCAACAACAAAATGAAGATGTCACAGCTTGGAATAGGTCTGGCCTTGATGGGGCTACTGTTGATGCTTCTGTTATTGAGCATGCTATTGCAACAGCCATGCCTGAACCTGAGCACGATGACCTGTTTGATGAAGACGAAGACCCAGATGACACTTACATTAATGACGGAGTCATCCCTCCATTTAGTACTCTGGGAGAAGATTCTGATGATGATTTTTTGTCTAAATTTTTCTCAAGCAATAGAGGCATTGGGCTCCTGTTTGTTCTTGCTGCTTGCTGCGTGTGTGTTCTTGCTGCTCGTTGTTTGTGTGTTTATCATTTTGCAACGCCACTGGATGTGTAACAGTTGCAAATGGTTTCAGGTTTGCTGCTGCAGCGGCTTTACCTGAAGGTGTTACAGAGTTCATACTTGCTTTTGTCGATAATACTTGCTATTGTCGATAACACTCCTTACCCTTTATCGAATGTTTTCCTGTGGACACAAACGAACATTTTCGATCATAGATTTCTCTATTTTCTATCGCCACTGCATAGAGTAGATAAGATTTATGGACATGGCTTTATGCACCACCTCCTCTATCAACCTCAACGACAACCAAAATTGTCCAGCATGTGCTCATCCTGATTGACCAAAAAAAGCTGCAGCAAAGCTATCTGCACTTCACCTCCTGTACCAAAAAAAGGCATCTGCACTCTTGTGTTCTTGATAGGATGCATGTAACACCTGATTCACAACTGCTGAACTGCATCCTTTCAGAGCATGCATATATGGAACGGCAGCTATGGAGCAGCAAAGGAGAGCAAAATAGCACAAGTTTAATACTGCTGATATTTTTGGAGTTCCAGGGATAACCCCGGCCCATTAGCATTGCTATTCATACCAGAAATAGATTCAAGCGTTACAGCACCAACATGGCTCATGAACCCTTCAGTTCAGATACAAGGAAAAGAAAACTACCACCATCAACTAGCACACAAGAACACTACAGCTACCTGACACTAGATGCCACAAAAAAAATTGCTCAATGATGAACATTATCATCACACATAGTGAAAAAGGGATCTGCCGCCCAGGTTCAGAGCAAGGTCTTCAAGGTATCAAGCATGTCCTCCATCAGGTAGATAGGTACCACTCGCCGAGATCTTCTCCAGGCTTAAGGCTAGCTTCGCCAAATTGGTCAACACGACCTTGTATTGTGCCTGGTGACCGGACATACGGCATATTAGTTCTCAGTTTCTGAGTATTGTTGAGATGGATCGCCATGTTTGCTGCATACATACCTCGCTACCTGCCATTCTGAAAACATGCTCCACATTTTATCAGCATACTGCACATATTCGTCAACACAACATGTTTTCTCTTACTCAACCAAAATTCAGCAACAGCGATTCAAAGTCATTGACTCTATTCAGATTAACTATGACAAAACCATAAAAATCGACAAAACTCAGGTGCAGAGGTTGGAGTTTTGCAAACATTCGAAGACAGAAGGTTCCCAAAGCAGGCCGCACGAACCAATGAACATAATACCTAGGGTTCTAGCGACAGAAGGTCGGCTACGATGGGGGGCGACGTTACCTTGCGGTTGAGGTTGTAGCGGTGCCATTCGGAGCGGTAGTGGAGCCGCTGCTGCTCCTCGTCATCGAACCCCGCATTGCACGCGTTGCAGGTGACCGTCGACATCCTCGCTCAGCTCCCTCCTCTCCGCTCGCTACGGATTCAGCTTGTTCCGGCGAGCACGGGCGGGGAGGACTCTCTCTTCTCTCCTTCTCCTTCTGGTGCCGCTTCGCCTTGTATGCGGCGGCGCTTTGGTGGTGAAGAGTTGGGGGAAAGTGGCGGTGGGGCGGGGAAGAAGGGGGAGGAGGAGAAGTAGGAGAGGGCGAGGCGGCCGCGTTTGTTCCACTTCTGGGCCGGCCCGTTAACAAAGTGTGTTGATTGTTCCACTTCTGTTGCCAAAGCTTGGTTCTTTAGTGCCACCTCGCCAATTCGGAGATGCAAAACTCAGCTTAAAAGCTGAAGCTGCCAAACCACACTGAACTTCTCATATCAAGCGCTATTCCGAAATTGTTACTCTTCTGGGCTAGTTGAGGCCGGTAGCTTTGCTGGGCTCCCCGTAGGGGTTGAGCTTGGCGCGGCCGCTGGTCCTTGGCTGGCCCACTGAAGTACCAACTTTTTTGTTTTCTAATTCTATGCTAATCGTTCCAACTTAATTTTTTTAAAACATATTTCTATCGTTTTGTTTTCTAATTATATGCTAATCGTTCCAACTTAATTTTTTTTAAACACATATTTCTATCGTGTCCAGCTAGTAACTAAATATCATATTCCATTTTTTCCTAATTCTATTATAATCATTCCTACTGACTTTACTTTTTAAAAAAACATATTTCTATCATGTCCAACTAGTAAATAAGTATCAAACTCCTTTTTTTCTAATTGTATGCTAATCATTGCAACTGATTTTTTTAAAAACATATTTGTATCCTGTCCAACTAGTAACTACGAATCATATTCCATTTAGTGGCATATCGTTTTGCCTGTCTTCCTATGTCAGTGATGTCGTACCGAGCGTGCCACGTCGCCTAGATATGTGATATGCTCCTTTCGAGTGTTGTCTTATGCCATCGAGTGCCTAGCTCATCGTCTCCAACTAGTCACAATTTGTCCCATTTCATTCCATGTATAACATCGTTGTGGTGTAGTACTCAGTATGCCATGTCGACTAGATATTTGTTCTGGACCTTTCAAGTTCTATGTCTTATGCCATTGAGTGCCTACCTCATCGTGTCCAACGAGTGCCACATCTTTGACTATGTTAGGTAGATGTTGTGTCATATGTAACTAGGATGCCACGTCGAACAACAACTTGATATGTAGTCTCATCCTTTCAAGTGTCATGTCATATGCTACCAAGTGCGATGTTGTATGCCACCGAGTGCCTCATCATGATCATAGGGGCACGTCATTGCCTATGTCTCATCCATTGAGTGGCACGTCATTGCCTACTTCTAGTGGTACTACTACTTCTGCAGTGGTGTTGGTACCCACGGTGAAACCTTATAGGGGGTGTAAAGCAGGCTTGGAGGACTTTGTAATGGGCTTGTAGTGTGACCCTGCGAAGCACCTAGGTATCGTCGGTTCCTCCCCCCATACCTGCCTATTCGTTTCCCCTCCCCAAAATTAGATCGCGATCCGTCCAGGAGCCCCCGACGCCGCCTCCATGAGGACTTTGTAATGGACACTGTTTAAGAAAAAGACAAATGGGTTAACAGAGTTTTGATCTTTCCATATGTTCTGTCACAAATTTATAATTTTCTTTTTACTTATAACATAAGTATAAACATTGTTTCCGGTGTAGAAATAAAAACACCTATAGTCTGGACAAAAAGCTTGTTGAGTTGCTTAGTGGCTTCTTACAAAAATGCTATGATTATATTCGTTTTTCTTTCAAAATCAAAGAGACATTCTTGTCTAGTTGTATTTTTTCTGCTAAGTTTGCATAACTAGAAAAGAGCAAGTAAATTTAGCATTAAATAAAAAGAACAACTGATATAATCATATAACCCCAAATGTCATTTTTTTCAATTTCTTCAGGCATGTCTTGCAAGTCCTCTTGTGTGTGAGCGTGCCTCCTTTTGTTTGGCATACCAAAAAATTCACTCCTCTCCCGCCTGTATCTCCTCATTGCACTGAGGACGAAAATCTCCACAAAAATCTTCAACTGCCGCGCCTAAAACTTTTCGCACCCGCCCAATCTCCCTGAGCCAAATCCGCCGACGGTGGCCTATTGCCGCCCCTCTGGCCTCTACGACTCCCCTCCCCCACGCCTCCTGCTGCGGCCCCTCTGCGACGCCTCCCATCGAAGTAAGACCCTTCCCCATTGACATACCCTCCTCCCTTCCCCTGTCTCCCATCTGCCTTCCTCAGATCCCCTCCCCTTCCCGTCGACCCCTCCCTCTCCCATCGGCCTAGTCTACAGAGTGAGAAATCAACCGCGCGTATCCCTCCCCCTCCCCCAATTAGATCGCGATCCGTCTCCCAGGACCGCGTGAGGGCCATGAAGCCACCGCCTTCGCCACCTTGGTCCAGGACGCCCCCAACATCGCCTCCGTTGAGGATGCCACTGGCAACGCCTTCAGGCAGGACAACGCTTCGTTCACAGGGCATCAGCGCCAGCACAGACTCCACAGCCTTGGGTACCCATCGCCATCGATATACTGAGGCCACCCTCGAAGTAGAAGATGATCTTGGGTTCTCTTCTCCATATGTCCCCAGGTACAATGATTAATTAATCTAGGTTTTTTGATTCATATTTAATCTCGCATCACAACAAATTGTGAGGGGTTTAGGGTTTTCAAGCATTTGTTGCTTGCATATTTTGGTCATGATAAAAAAAAGATGTTTAAGAAAAGGCAATTACTTGCTCGGTATTTGTTTTGCTTGTCTGAAATTACAGAAAGTAAACATGTCTGTTTCGATTTAGGAATACAAAGTCTGAGATCATTTTCTATGCTTAAATATCAATGTTTAACTACACAAAAATGTATGGATGTAGTTAACCTTTTTCTGCATCAAGCATTGAATTTCTCATGTTGCATGTGCCTGCTCTATAATGGGATTACAGAAACCATCTAAAATAGAATCCTGAATTCAATGATATTTAGTTCCATTACTTATATATATGTAATACTTTACCTTTTTTATTCTTGTTTATTTATCAACCATTGTCCTATTTATGCAGTGGCACGGGCGAAATGTGGACTCTTTATGTTCATTGCAAGAATGGACTTCCAGATCAGGATTATGTAATGTTCAAATTGGAAAGGCCTCATATAAAATTGTCAACCTTGACATCTCTTAAGGACCAGCTTGGGTATAATGCCCGGGACTTCTTGTACTACAAGAAGCGTTGTGGAAGAGATGTTGCAAGTCTTCAGCCCCTCGATTTTGTCAGACATGCAGAGATTATGCTACAAGACAATGAGAGTGAGAAGGAAATCAGATTAGTACTCTCAAAGGAACAAGAGACAGCACAGCAAGTTAGCATAACACCCCTCAAGCGACCAAGGCAGCAGCTGGAAGAAGATGAGCATCCGTTTATGTATGATCCTTTTGATGCATACAAGGACTGGCTAAAGAAGCTACGACCGGAACAATCCAAAAGTATATCATCTATGTTTTTGCATATGTTTTCGTATTAAGCAAAATCTTAGCACCTTTATATAAACTACACCTCATCTTACAATTTTTTGGTGACTAACAGATTTGAAGGATGACACTAGGCACACGTACAAGGAATTTTTAAGGATGAAAGGGGACATTCCAGAAAATAGTAATTTATTTTCCTTCTTCAACCAATGTTGTTTAGTACTAATTTTTTTAAAACTGAACCTTTAACCTTGTGTGCAGTGGCATTTGTCGAACAACGTGACACCGATGCAATCATAGATGAAGACGACGAAAGCAATGGAAGCAATGCGACACCACCCTCAAATAGGCCAAGCCATGCAAGGAAGGCAAGAGACGAGGGAAACGGTTTGTGATAATGCATGTACTTTTAATATTGGGTTCACATATTTTAATTGAGAACTACTACAGCTCAAGATTGTTATTGTCTTTTTTGCAAGGACATGGCTCCAATGAACGCAAGAAAAGAGGTCGTGGCACTGTTAAAGGATTAACAGTAGGCAACAAGAGAGTTAAGGAACGCATTCACACACTCCCAATCGAATTTTCAGATAGCCGTGGAGGACCCATTGGACCGAATACCCGTGCATTTGTCGATGAGGTCGTTTTATTTACAAGGCAATGGGCCCCACTAATTGGAGTAAACAGTTGGAAGGATATAAAGGAAGAAGTCAAACTAGAAATTGCAGAAGAGATACTGGTATGATGTGTACTATTTTTTGTTAAGGAACATTGCTGTTGCTCTTTTACTGTCCAAAAAAGTGAGTACATTACTAAGCAAATTTGCTAATAGAGAACATGTAGCTAAAAATCAGTTAGAAAATGTCATACGCCCTCAGCCCTTAGTTAGAGAAGAGGTTCTGAAAAATCTTTGGATTCACATGCCTCTCCTCTAGTTAATTTAGATGCCAAATCAGCTTAATACTCCAGAAGCAGTAACATGCATGTCTTAAAAACATCTATTTTTTAGTATGGACCAGACATTAAAATTGGATTCCAGAAAGATCAATGTTAGAACCCACTCCGTTGTGGAATCAGCTTAATACTCCATTTGACAATATTTGTCCACACCGCCTAATATTTGTCCACACTCTTGATTAGGTCCAGTGAACATAGTTCTCAATATACAAAAATATAGTCGACACAGTTCTCAATACACAAAAATATGCATGTTGGAGACTAAATGCTACAGATTTTGCCAAGCTGCAAAACACAAGTTTTCATTGCTTTTTAATTGTAAACAGCTTAGGTGGAACTTCATCAACATTGATGATGTGGATAAAAGAAAAGAGAAAATATGGAAAATTGCCAAGGAGCGGTACAGAGGATGGCGATCTGATCTGAGTGCCACATACAAGGCTTATAATAGTTATGGTGAGAGGATACGAAATAAACCCGAAGAAATACACCTTTTTGAGTGGCACTACTTGCAGTTGTATTTTGGATCTAATAAATTCAAGGTCAGTGCTAGTAAAATCTACTTTGTCAAACAAAATTGATGGACCAAAGTTACATTGTTACATACCACTTGTTCTCATTCTGCAGAAACTTAGCAGCCAGAACTCCTCCAACCGTCAGCAGCAAAGAACCAAGCATGTGATGGGTTCAAAGAACTTCTCACAATGTAGCTTTGAGCTGGTAATCATTAGATACACTAATCTAGTCCTTCCCTTCTATGATGCAATACTTGTGTGCTGAATTTTTTGGCATCCTAGAGAGACCAAGAAACTGGTGAAGAGCCAAGTGATCTTCTTCTTTGGAGGACCACTCACACAAAACATGGCGCATGGTCAAATCCTGTATCAGCTTCAGTATATGTAAGTAAATGTTTCGTCAACCTTTTTTATAGCTGCTGGTAGTGTCAAGCAACTCTTTACAGGTTCTGTTATTTAATTTAGGAAAATGCAACCATGAAAATTGGTGAGATTGGATTAGAACCTGATAGACCAACACTTACAACTGTTGAGGAGAACATAATTTTCCAGTCATGCTACAAAGAAACAACACAAATCAAATCATCCAAATTACATGGGCATGGATATTTGGCTACGTATCGAACTCGCAGAGAACTTATGAAAGAGAACCTTGAAGTACATGCACGTGCTCAAGCTGCAGCTAGGGAGAAGAGCATTGCTTTAGAAGCGGAGGTTGACAAGCTCAAAGAACAGATTGCGCAAGAAGCTGCAGAAAGGGAAAGGGAGAAAGAAGAAAAATAGGAGGAGGATGCAAGAGGACCTGGAAAATGCTAAGATAACCTTAAGAGAAGAAATGAAGCAAGAATTCCTTAATATGCTAGCGCAGCACAAAGAAGGAGCTATGATTATGGTATTAGAATAATTTTTTATCCTTTGTACTCTTGATAATCTTATGATTGTGATGCCTAATCTTTCACCCCCAATATTTGTATGTATAGAGTACCCTGCAAAACAATGCCAGTACACAAGTTGCACCAATCATACAAGAGGAAGATGAGACCGGTGGACATGAAAATGAAAATGAAGATGGGTTACAGGAGGTAATGACATTATTTCACTATGTTCCATGTACCTTGAACTATACCTAAAATAGATCAAACAACTTGATGTTTGTAGACTCAGCCTGGAAGCGTTGTCACCGTACAAAAAGGTGCACCAGCACCTACACGCTCCACTAGAAGTATTGCACCTCCCTGCAGAGCTCTTTTCAACGAAAACACTGCAAATGTGACTGCATCGAAGACATATATCACTTCACAACAGCTGATGAATAGGACAAGAAATAATCCCAAAAGGAGGAAGGTAACAACCAGCTAATTGGAATCTAAATTCTTGCATGATTTAATGAAATTTTATCAAATGTGACCTTCCTTGTTGAACTAGGAAATGTAGAAAATACATTGAACATGCGTGCTGAAAACTGCAGCTTGTGCAGGTTTGATTGGGTGAGTTGTTCTGAGTAGTAATCTACCTTTTCTGTGATACTTGATAATACAAAAGTTGTAGAGGGTTTAGAGATGTTTGTCGTCGTGAAAGGTCATGATTTTAGACCTAGAGAATTAGAGTTATGAATTTTGAAAGTAGCCGGTCAGGTTTTGACCTTGGTCTGGACAACAGTGGGTGTTTGTGTTTTTTGACCATGATAACAGCAGAAAGGTGCATGGTCCAGCCCAGCCTAACCCAACCCATCTCGTGCCTACATCATGATATGATCTTCGTTTCAATGCAATGTTTCTCCTGCCTTTTTACAACAATTGTTTTCTGGTGATCGATATGTTCCTTGTGCTTCATTGTGATTTAGATTTGGGTACGTTCGATAGCATCGAAATCGTTAGCTATTAATATTAATTATTCCTACTATCTCTATCGCATCTGGTTCATATCTCGCTGTTACCCCCTCCAGTACTGAAAGTGCCTGATTTGGTTTGTATCGTCAGTTGACAGTGGCTGATTTATATGAAAACACAATATTTGGTGAATGATTTCATTGTATCTGTACAAATTCCAGTACTCTGTATTACTTGGGTGAATCACATGGCCAAGCACCTGTGTCTACATATATATTGTTGTAGAATATATAATACAATCACATGGCGACCTATTTTGAGCTGCGTATGGCTGAATAACATATTTTGGAGAGGAGTGATGTGCTTATGTAGTACTGGATGGGAGTGTCCCCTGAATTTTGCATTATGATGAAGGAAGTATGCAAACAGACATTAGGTATAGCATTTGCTCTTGTATAAAAACAATTAATCCTGTATAAGAATAGTGTTATTTCCTATAAGAAAAAACATTGGCTATCTCTTGCCTAGATTGGAATCTTCGGTTAACAGGCTAAGCAAGGCATCCAGAAGAATTGACTATGGCAGGAGTCCAATGTGCTGCCAAGTAGAGAGCTCATAATAATAGAGAAAAAATGTTCCTGTATTATGATTGCCAATAGAGTATATTTTATGATGATATCAAACTTTTCTTACTACTCACTTTCTAATTTTTAAATGAAACACTTAACATGGTTTTTAAATGGAGTAATATTAACAGTGCTGCTTTTTTCTGTTTGACGTAGCTTCTTATGTGATCACACTATTAAATATGTAAACAGGAAATGTTGAATATTCTACCAAAATACCAAACTACAAACACCTTTGTTCAGTGTTGCTTTTCTAGATTGGGTGAATAAGGTAACAACAATTCATAGGGCTTTCCATTTTTAAAATGTTTTTTAGTATTCATGTGAATTTCCATTGTATTTTTGAATAATTGTAGTCCTCTATGAGATTTCTGAAACTTGACTGCAAAACAGAACATCTTGTCAATAATGAGAAATTGAAGGATGGTGCATCTGCTATGCATCTTGCTCTTCCCTGTAATAAGGCAGCAAGGGCTCAATTTTTTTCAGATATCATCTGATCCTATAGCCAGTATGTACTGGCTGAGGTTGATGGGCTCAAATGCTAATCATTCACCATTTGCCACTTTACCACTCCTTGATTAGGTATGCGCAAGACCAGAGACTTAATTCCTAGTGCCTAACTTCTGTTTTTTGCCAGTGTTTTCAAGCTTAAGTGTGCTCCCTTTACTCTGTTCTCTTTTTATTATTCAATTCAGTAGCATGATGGTAGGGGAAGTGGGGTGTATGACAATGCTTGGATAGGTAACCATGATTATTAGTGGCTAATGCCTGTTGCTAGGCTGAATTTCTCTATGCCAAGTAGCTTCTGGTAACCATGACATTAAGTTGTAGCTGTCACACTCGCACCTGCACCAATTGCTACACATCGCCGACCTCCAGCTCTCCCCTGTCTCTCTATTTGCAGTTATGAATTTTGAAAGTAGCCGGTCAGGTTTTGACCTTGGTCTGGACAGCAGTGGTTGTTTGTGTTTTTTGACCATGATAACTGCAGAATCTTATTTAACAAATAACTAGAAAGATGTAGAGAATTTCATGGGCTTTCCGTATTGTTAAAGAATATAATTTTTCGTTGTCTACAACTCAAGTTATGATTTTTCTAATCAACTAAACTGTTGCTGCCTTAAAAATTCAGAGAAGGCAGCTGCTACTGTAACATATGCAACGCCTTCAGGCAGGATTGCAGTAGAACTTCAACTATGCAAAATCTTGGTTGATGGCTTTTGTATATGAAATTAGAAATTAGAACCATTTTATATCTTCATCTCTTTACATTTGAGCAAAATTTAGTAAACTTAATATTGTTCTAATATCCCAATCATATTCTTTTGGCAGTAGGTGGACAAGGTTTCAGTGGGAGGCTCATAATCAAGCGAGGACATAGCCGAGGAGATGACATGTTGGGCTGCTAGGAATTTCTCAAGTGCTGCATAGATGTTAGGAAGTATGCCAATAAGCACCCTCTCATGCAGAGGCTGGGGGTGGTTGTCCGACTATTCATGAAGCAAGCATGGCTAATAGCCAGTACTCGTTATTCAGAGTTCAAAATGACTTTGATTGTTCTCTAATTAGTAGTTGCAACTCAATGCATGCTGGTCCTCTACTTTATTGGATACATAGATATATCAAACAGCTCAAATTGCAATGTTTGAACTTATTGAATTAGATGAAGCACAATTTTTTGTTACTCAGATATAGAAACAGCTCGATTTAAAATGTCAGAACTGACTACTCAAATGCTTGTCCTTTTGTGCTTGTACAGATAGATGCTCTATGCTACCTCCCCTACTTGTATTTGTTTTTCACACAGTCGCTTCTTCGGACACACCAGGCATAAAGGAAACTTGTAGCGGTCTACAATAGCAAACTTTGAGGAGCTGAAAAAGGTAAAAGAAAATTCTTGTTGATCTTTCTGTCCGCATGCATTCGACCTTTTTATACCTTTTCCAATGTGTGTGTGTATATATATATTCTGTCACATAATCCTTTGCAAGAACTGAAATGGATTGGTGTGCCATCAACATAATATGTTTAGTTACAAATTCAAGGGTTGGATTGGTTCATAGCAGCTGATGAATAAAACAAGAAATTAGAAAAAGAAGATGGTAATAACTACAATATGTTATCAGACAACCTTGTGCACAGTTCTTATAATGTCAAAATGTCTTTTTGTGCTGTATTTCATCATTAATGATTTGTATGCGGCTCCCAGCAGGAGGTGCTGTTCATTGAGTACTTGCTGTAGTACTAGGCTTTGTAATTTTTAGTTCTACTTTTGCTTAATTAAATTGACAACACTCATTCCATTTTGCTTAATTCTACTTTTGCTTAATTACAACCATATTCTATCCAAATCTTCATCTCTTTACATTTGTGCAAAAATTAGTAAACTTAATATTGTTCTAATATCCCAATCATATTCTTTTGGCAGTAGGTGGACAAGGTTTCGGTGGGAGGCTCATAATCAAGCGAGGACATAGCCGAGGAGACGACATGTTGGGCTGCTAGGAATTTCTCAAGTGCTGCATAGATGTTAGGAAGTTTGTAAAAAGTTGTCAAATAATGAGTTAATTGTACACTCGTTTATGATTTTAGCTACTATTTCATGGGTTTGGCAACATATTGAATGATTAATTATAATTAATATATGTGGGTGCAATTGCTTTTGATATGGTTTATTGATTTGCAATGATGATTTATTAAACCAAAATTAAATGTTACTAGCGTTGCAATAAAAGCTATACCTACGAGCCGTGATGCGTGGCAATATGTTGTATGGCAACAGACTTATTTACGTTGCAAATAATACTATTGCCGCGGCATGACTATTGTTGCAATAACAATTAATCTTCCGCAACGAATAAAATTGCGTGGCAAATTCTACTTTTGCAACGGCACCGAGGTCATGGCAATAATGAACGGTATATCGCAATGAATAAAATTGCGTGGCAAATGATACTGTTGCAACGGCAACGCGGCCGTGGCAATAATGAACGGTATCTCGCAACGGATAAATTTGCGTGGCAAATGATACTATTGCCACGCCAAGACAAGCGTGGCAATAATGTATACTCTCTCGCAACGATTACATTTGCGTGGCAAATGATTTACTTGCCACGGCACAACGGTCGTGGCAACAACACCTTAAGCAACAAAATTATAGCGTGGCAATAAAAATCTATTGCCACGCTATCGCTCGTTGTATTTACCACCTCTCGCTACGAAGACGAACGTGGCAAGTGCTCGTATTGCCACGCCAATGAATGTTGCGATAACGTCCTATTGCAATGCTTGCCAACGTTGCAAGAAAAGCTAACTCTTGCAACGCCAAACTAGCAACGGTTGCAAGTTCTTATTGCAACGTGACTTTTTGCAACCATTGCCAACAAACACGATTTCGTGGTATGAACTATCTTTTGCAACAAAATTGGGCCTATTGCAACATTTTCTCGTCGTTGCGCAAGGGTTAGAAGTTTGTAGTGTAGAATGCATAGCATACCTTTATGTGCCATGAAAAACCCCATACTAGTAAATTCACCGGGAGGTAGCATGTCAGCTTCTTATTGGAGTCCCTCCGCTAGTATTTCCTTAAGGGGGGTAGACTTCAAAGTGAAACCTATTGTGTTGAGAACAACGGGAATTGATCTTATTCTGGGTATGGATTGGATGAAACAACACCGAGCAGTGATTCAGTGTCAGGAGAGATCTGTTGTTGTGACATCACCCAATGGAGATAGAATTTGTGTAGAAGTGGTAGTGCAATCTCAGCCAATGGCCACTATGAACTAGCTGGATGGTGATGCCAATAAACAAGATCGTGTTGTGGAGGAGTTCCCGGATGTTTTCCCCGATGACTTGACAGGTATGCCACCTGACCGTGACATTGAATTCATTATTGAATTATTACTTGGAACTGCACCAATAGCTAAACGTCCATATAGAATGAGGGTTAATGAATTAGAAGAGCTTAAGAAACAACTAAAAGAGTTGCAAGAAAAAGGTTTCATACGCCCTAGTTCTTCCCCATGTGGGGCACCTGTGATCTTTGTGGATAAGAAGGATGGTACCCAATGGATGTGTGTGGATTATCGTTCACTTAATGAGGTTACTATCAAGAATAAATACCCTTTGCCAAGGATTGATGATTTGTTTGATCAGTTGAGAGGAGCCTATGTGTTCTCCAAGATTGATCTCCACTCAGGTTACCATCAGCTAAAGATTCGAAACTCGGACATACCCAAGACAGCATTCACTACACGGTATGGCTTGCATGAGTATACCGTTATGTCTTTTGGATTGACCAATGCACCTGCATACTTTATGTATCTGATGAATAAGGTGTTCATAGAGTTTCTTGATAAATTTGTGGTGGTATTCATTGATGACATACTGATATTCTCCAAGACTGAAGAATAACATGCTGAACATATAAGGCCGGTCTTGCAAAAGCTTAGAGAACATAAGTTGTACGCTAAGCAGAGCAAGTGTGAGTTTTGGTTGAAGGAGGTCTCTTTTCTGGGTCATGTTGTCTCCAATGGTGGAATAGCAGTGGATCCAAGCAAGGTGCAAGATGTATTGAATTGGAAACCACCAACCAATGTAAGTGAGATTCGTAGCTTTTTGGGATTGGCTAGATACTATAGGAGGTTCATTGAAGGTTTTTCCAAGCTTGCTAAGCCTATGACAACTCTATTGGAAAAGAATTCTAAATTTGTATGGTCTGATAAATGCCAGACAAACTTTGATGAGCTAAAGAAGAGATTGACTATAGCTCCAGTGTTGATTTTGCTAGATTTAAGCAAGAACTTCTCTATATATTGTGATGCATCTCATTTGGGCCTTGGATGTGTTCTTATGCAAGAAGGAAGAGTGGTGGTGTGGGGGTACGACCCCTAGTATCCTCAAGACAAGACATGGGCCGCACCATCAGAGGTGGCCCGGTCCACAAGATCAAGGCATGCACGGCGCTACTCGACGTGCAATGCAAGCTATTGTATAGTACCAAATAGGATACTTTACTTGTAACCCTGTCCCTCCAGACTATATAAGGAGAGGCAGGGGTCCCCTAGCGGACATGATCCATCTAGATCTATCTACTGCATCTCAATACAATACACCAAAGACACAGAACGTAGGGTATTACGTCGATCAGACGGCCCGAACCTATCTAAATCGTTGTCTCTGCGCCTTGTGTCACCATCCAGTTCCTGATTACGCGCACCCCCACTGACAAATCTACCATCGCGGGATACCCCTTGGTGGACTGCCAATGATATTCTATCGATAGTTGGTGCACCAGGTAGGGGTGTGTGCTTGATCCATGGCGAGCCAGATGGACCTCAAATCAACAGCGCGTTCTCGTCATCAATCTCATGGAGATCCATGCCGGTCCACGACGACGATTCATCGCTGGCTACATCAGCCCCCGCGACCACAGATCCGATCTTGGAACCACCTCCGAGGTCACCTTCATCAACAACTCGCCGCCTGCTTCCTCGCTACCAGAGGAGGCAGATCAACAACGACAATCTAATCGTATCCATCGATCGGGTCGGTCTGAAACTCGTTGATTGCCTCTCCATCGCTGAATTGGCTCTGGACACTATGGTTCAGCGCCAACCACCCTCCGATCCAGATCTATCGGAGGCTGCTCGGGAAATTCCAGGGGTTACGGCCCTACCCTTCGGGTTCACCAATGCTGCCGCCGCTTACCAACAAGCCCTGAGGGGCAGATTCACCGACCAGGTTGAAGACGTCCATCCTCTCGCCGACTAGATAACGCCATACGTCGCCGACTAGACTTTCTGCCTAAAGCCAAGTCACGTTTTAATATTCTTCTAAATATTCTCCAATCTTTGTTAATCGTCATAATGTTTCTCTAGGCTGTTTTCTCCATGTTTGCTCTCCAAATGATTTACCGAACCCCTGAACAGTCCAGTTGATGCTCGGATGCCTCCAGAGACGGTCCTGTTTCTGGCTCCTCTCTACACGTGCATGAGCGTCTGCCCTCTGCATTATGGGTGGTCAGTAGTGGGTCCTTAGCGACGCCTGTTCCTCTAACATGTGCACGGGCTCCGTGCTCCACGTTATGGTTAACAGGCTAGCTAGGGCTGGAGACTCAGCTGCACACTAACTGTTCGGGCGGTTTATATTAAATACATCTTCACACCAACTGATTGTCAAGCTACATACGCCATTTTTTTCTCCAGAGTTCATTTATTTTTACATCATGTACTACCTGTTCTACATGTTTGTGTTGCAGGATCATAGTCCAGGTGATCGGACCACCTGGTGCTCGGACTTCTCCACTGATCAACTGGTCGGACCGCTTGGTTCATGGACTCCATCGCCAACCAGTTGATCGGACTGTTCGCTAGTCGCTTCTACTCAATGCTCATTTCACCGCTGACCAGTTGACCAGACTGTTCGTCGCTCATGCTTCATCGCCAGCTACGCCGATTACTCCTCGGCGCATGGATACTTTGTGCTCGAGGACTAAGTGGGCACACTTCACCGCACGAACGTCGTCAGCTACGTCGGTGCTCGGACCTCGCTGCCTATGCCGAGGACTCCTCAGTGCTCAGACCTCACCGCCTACGCCGAGGACTCCTCGGTGCTCGGACGTCGCCGGCTTCGCCGGGGACTCCTCGGTGCTTGGACATCACCGCCTACACCGGGGACTCCTTAGTGCTCGATCATCGCTGGCGACACTAGAGACTCCTCACTCCTCGATGCTTAGACATTGCCAGCTTCATCGGGGACTCATCGCTCCTTGGCGCACGGTCATCACCGGCGACGCTAGGAACTCCTCGCTCCTCGGTGCTCGGTCATCGCCAGCGCCGTCAGGACTCCTCGCTCCTCGGTGCTTGGTCATCGCTAGTGATGCTAGGGACTCCTCACTCCTCGAAGCTCGGTCATTGCCAACGATGCCGGGGACTCCTCGCTTCTCGGTGCTCGGTCATCACCAGCGACGTCAGGGACTCCTCGCTCCTTGGTGCTCGGTCATCTCCAGCGACGCCGGGGACTCCTCGCTCCTCGGTGCTCGGTCATCGCCAGCGACGCTGGGGACTCCTCGCTCCTCAGTACTCGGACATCGCCGCCAACGCTGGGGACTCCTCGCTCCTCGGTGCTCGGCCATCGCTAGCGACACTGGGGACTCCTCGCTCCTCGGTGCTCGGTCATCGCCAGCGACGCTGGGGACTCCATGCTCCTCGATGCTTGATCATCGCTAGCGACGCCGGGGGCTCCTCGCTCCTCGGTGCTTGGTCGTCGCTAGCGATGCTGGGGACTCCTCGCTCCTCGGTCGTCGCCAGCGACGCCGGGGACTCCTCGCTCCTTGGTGCTCAGTCATCGCCAGTGACACCGGGGACTCCTCGCTCCTCGGTGCTCGGTCATCGCCAGCGACCCTGGGGACTCCTCGCTCCTTGGTGCTCGGACATCACCAGCGACGCTGGGGACTCCTCGGTGCTCGGTCATCGCCAGCGACGCTGGGGACTCCTTGCTCCTCGATGCTCGAACATCCCCAGCGACGCCGAGTACTCCTCGCTCCTCAGTGCTCGGACATCGCCGACGACGTCGGGGACTCCTCGCTCCTCGATGCTCGAACATCAGCAGCGACGCCGAGGACTCCTCGCTCCTCAGTGCTTGGACATTGCCGCCGATGCCGGGGACTCCTCGCTCCTCGGTGCTCGGTCATCGCCAGGGACTCCTTGCTCCTCGGTGCTCGGTCATCGTCAGCGACGCTGGGGACTCCTCACTCCTTGGTGCTCGGACTTCACAAGTGACGCTAGGGACTCCTCACTCCTTGGTGCTTGAACATCGCCAGCGATGCCGGGGACTCCTCGCTCCTTGGTGCTCGGTCATCGCCAGCGACGCCGGGGACTCCTCGGTGCTCCCTTGGTGGTCGGATCTTGCTATATCTCATCAGTGTGCTATCAAGCTGCTCCATGCTATTCGAATCAGGGTGCTGATCTTGGGCAGCATGTCTGGGGTCTTGATACGTGCATGTTAGACGACGTCAGCAAGCTTTTAGACTTCTTTTTTCTTTGACCCTGCTACAAGATTCATTCTTCGTCTTCCAGCAGGCTTGGGGACTAAGTGGCACACTTCACCTTGTGGTGAATGTGCTTGTTCTCATCTTAAGGCTACGCCCAGGGACTAGCTGCCTGCTCGGCTAGTTTTCTACTTTCTGACCCTAGCACCACGCGACTACGTCACCTACAATCAGGCTCGGGGACTATCTATGGGGTACGACCCCCGGTATCCTCAAGACAAGACATGGGCCGCACCATCAGAGGCGGCCCGACCCACAAGATCAAGGCATGCACGGCGCTGCTCGGCGTGCACCGCAAGCTATTGTATAGTACCAAATAGGATACTTTACTTGTAACCCTGTCCCTCCAAACTATATAAGGAGAGGCAGGGGTCCCCTAGCGGACACGATCCATCTAGATCTATCTACTGCATCTCAATACAATACACCAAAGACATAGGACGTAGGGTATTACGTCGATCAGATGGCCTGAACCTGTCTAAATCACTGTCTCTGCGCCTTGTGTCACCATACGGTTCCTGATTACGCGCACCCCCACCGACAAATCTACCATCGTGGGATACCCCTCTGTGGACTGCCGACGATATTCTATCAACAAGTGGCATATGCATCTAGACAATTGAGGAAGCATGAGTTGAACTACCCAACTCATGACTTGCAATTGGCAGCTGTGGTTCATGCTTTGAAGATCTAGAGACATTATCTACTTGGGCATAAGAGTGATATCTATATAGATCACAAGAGTTTGAAGTATATCTTTACCCAGTCAGACCTGAATCTAAGACAACAACGTTGGTTAGAATTGATCAAAGACTATGATTTGGAAGTGCATTATCATCCGGGAAAAGCAAATGTCCTAGCTGATGCACTTAGCAGGAAGAGCTATGCCAATGGACTTCGGATGATATTTATGCCAGCAGAATTGTGTGCTGAAATGGAGCATCTCAACTTGAGCTTTGTCACTAATGCAATGGAATTGGTGATAGAGCCTACCTTGGAGCAAGAGATACGCAAAGGACATTTGGAGGATGAGAAACTTAAGGAGATAGCGGAGAATAAAATGCTTGGAAAGGCACCAGGATTCAGAATGGATGAGAATGGTACTCTTTGGTTCGAGAAAAGGATATGTGTACCTGAAGTGAAGGCTATCCGTGATGCAGTTCTGTAAGAGGCACATGAGTCTGCTATTTCTATACATCCCGAAAGTACCAAGATGTATTTGGATCTCAAAGAGAAGTATTGGTGGTATGGTATGAAGAGAGATGTGGCAGAGTATGTGACTTTGTGACACTTGTCAAAGGGTGAAAGTTGAGCATCAAAGACCTGTAGGGTTGCTACAACCAATGAAGATTCCTGAATGGAAATGGGAAGAAGTTGGTATGGATTTTATAGTAGGTCTGCCCTGCACTCAAAGAGGTTATGATTCAATATGGGTAATAGTGGATCGACTCACCAAGGTTGCTCACTTTCTAAAAGTCAAGACTACCTATACAGGTGCAAGGCTAGCAGAGTTGTACATGGAAAGGATAGTGTGCTTACACGGTGTTCCCAAGAAAATTGTGTCTGATAGAGGCACTCAGTTTACATCTCAATTCTAGCAGAAAGTACATAGATCTTTGGGGACAAAGTTGAATTTCAGTTCTGCTTACCACCCACAAACTGATGGACAGACTGAAAGGATCAACCAGATTTTGGAAGATATGTTGAGAGCTTGTGCACTACAATATGGTACTAGTTGGGACAAGAGTTTGCCATATGCTGAGTTCTCGTACAACAACAGTTACCAAAAGAGTCTCAAGATGTCACCTTTTGAGGCGTGGTATGGGTGTAAATGTAGAACGCCTTTGTTCTGGAATCAGACTGGTGAAACTCAAGTGTTTGGACCCGATGTCCTTAGAGACGCAGAAGAACAAGTGAGAATGATTAGAGACAACTTAAGAGTGGCTCAGTCCCGACAGAAGAGTTACGCTGATACTCGCAGAAGAGAGCTGACTTTCGAAGTTGGAGATTATGTGTACTTGAAGGTCTCACCAATGAGAAGTGTGAAAAGATTCAATATGAAGGAAAAGTTGGCACCGAGGTATATTGGACCTTTCAAGATCCTAGAGAGACGTGCAGAAGTAGCCTATCAGTTGGAACTGCCTGAGAGTTTGTCAGGTGTGCACGATGTGTTTCATGTTTCTCAATTAAAGAAGTGTTTGCGAGTACCAGAAGAGCAGATTCCTTTAGAAGAACTTGCTGTTAAGGAAGATCTCACATATGAAGAGTATCCGATAAAGATCTTACAGACGACAGAAAGAGTTACAAGGAGCTGAGTTATAAAAATGTGCAAGGTGCAGTGGAATCGGTATACAGAGGATGAGGCTACTTGGGAAAGAGAAGAGGATTTGCGAAAGACTTATCCACAACTGTTTGAGTAAGCAATCATCCGAATCTCGAGGATGAGATTCATCTTAAGGGGGTAGAATTGTAACACCCTAAAATTTGCATTTTTTAAAATAGTTAAATTTGATTTATTTATGTTATTATGTGTGCATTCAAATATAGGAAAATAATATTTTTTGTGAAATTAAAATCAATCATAAGGATATCTACATGTTGATGCACTCATGCTATAGCATTGTATTTAATATGTTGAGTGGTTTTGACTTAAACTCAAAAGGATTCAAAAATCATTTGGAAATGAATTTGGAAATTTGATCTGAAAAAGAAAAGGAAATTAATTTCTCTCCCCTCCCTTCTTCATTTTTGGCCTACTGGCCCAACTCCCCGCCGGCCAGCTCGCCCCCTTCCCCTTCTCCTTTCCTCTTCTCTTGTTTTCTTCTTGGGTCGGCCCAATTCGGGCAGGCAACCGTTGCCGTCGCGCCCTCCCTCCTTCTCTGCCGCTGACCGCCTGGGCCCGCTCGTCAACGCCGTCGCCCACCTTCCGCATCCCACGCCCAGTCAAGGCAGAACCGCCGCCGCACCCACCTCGCATCGTGGGAGCATCTTCCCCCATGCCCCAGCCTCTATAAAGGAGCCGAGCCCATCGCCGCCCTCCCTGCTGCCTCCCCCGCTCCACTCTTGAACTCACCTAAGTGCGCGGAAGCCGCAACCGCCGCACATTCACATTAGAACCTGCCAACGTTCGTTCCTCCGCGCGGTCTGCCATCCCCGAGCCGCCTTCGTCCTCGTTTCATCCGTGGTGAGACCCCCTTGTTCCCCTCCTTCTCCCCGTGCCTTTACTTTCGTAAATCATGGCCTCTAGGGCCCTATCCGCGTGCACCTAGGAGCTTCACGTCGCCGGCCATGGCCACCACCGCATCGGCCACATCCTCCGACCGTGTTCTCGGCCTGGGCGGGGTCGCCTTCACCTTCCCTCTTACCCGATGCTCTCAGATGGGCAAACCGCGGCCTGTTGGGCCCGTATCGATTGCGCCGGCGACCTCCTCGCCCCCGGCCATGGCAGCACCGCCGTGCCGACACTGTTCCGGCCGCCGGCCTTCTCTCTCTCCCCCCAGCTCTAATCTGAGCCATCCATCGCTTGATCAACGGCTACGGATGGCCGATACCCCTTCATGGGTCTTTTTGCTAAAGAGACCCCAACTTTTGCCTATTTGAATTCGCAATCCTTGGCTGGTTTAAATATCCTAGATTTGATTTATTTAAATTCAAAAATAGTTCATTCTATTTATAGAAATGCCACTACATTGTTTTGCTTATAAAATCGTCGTTTTAGCTCCGAATCGACCCGTTCAAATTGCGTTAGATTCATAATAAAGTTCTCTACATGTTAATACCACAGTCAAACATGTTTGCAACATTTAAATTTTGAGGTTAGATTTAATTAAATAAATTGCTATAGGAAACCCCATTTAATTCATAACTTTCGTGTTTTAGCTCCATTTTTTGTGATCTTCGCGTTGACGTGATCATAGTGAGACATAGAATCTTTTCATAAACATTTTATCTTGTTTTCTATACTGCTGGTGTACTGTTCTAAGGATAGGTTTGTTTGCTTTGCATGAATGCCTTTGGAATGCTTGTATGTTGCTTTGTTGGTCGAGTTCAGACGGTGAGGAGAACGTTGGAGACCAAGAGTTCTTTGACGACTAGCAGGACCAGCAAGAGTTTGTTAACCGAGGCAAGTATAGCATGGGATCTACCTTGATGTCCTATTCACCATTTATTAATTACTCATTTGCATGTGTCTAATTTTGATACCCGTAAGGACATCCTAGTGGTTGAATATCCTGTTTTCCTTGTCTCCTACGGGTTATATGCATATGGGTAGTTGCTAGCGCTCAACGTAACTGTACATGATCTACATATTGAACAATGATTCTATGGAAAGAAAAGGTAAAAGTTGCTTTTAAACAACTAAAGTATAGGGAGAAGGAGCAAATGACTTTTGATCATGATGCTCTGGGCCCTCCATAAGGACTTATCTTTCGGCAAAAGCTAGGACTGATAGTGCAACCATGAGGGTCACATGGCTCTGACTTTAGCTCAGTAATAGGACCTTTTCTAGCTTGTTAGAGGTTACCTTTATGGTGCAAAAGGGGCTTGCCATGTTGGGTATAGGACTGCCCCTGTTCTTATGTGTATAGCCGCGAAGGATTTGTGTCATAGGAAAGGGGGGTTCCTACATCTACCTACCGAGGAAACCTAGTGGCCCTAACTTGTTAGCGAAACCTATGAAATGGCTTCATAGTGTACCCTGCTCACTCACCTTGGCAGTGATATGGGAGTAATTAACCCGGGCATATGGGAATCACGACTCAGGATGAATGTGCACAACCTCTGCAGAGTGTTACAAACTATTATAACAGCCGTGCTCACGGTCACGAGCGGCCTAGAAAACTCACAGGATAACTGGTTATTTGTTGTTGTTTATTTATGATGTTCTACGATGATAATATGATACAATTGATTCTGATATCTGATCATGTGGGTTTAATTGGGGCTTAAGCATAACTTGATAATAGTTGATGATAAAATCTTGACTTACTAAAAGTGCTAACCGCAATAAACCAGAGTCATCCTTTTTGAGCTTTCATAACCCCATGTTATCTTGTTAAGTACGGGAAGTACTTACGCTTGTTTACTTTCAATATTTGGATAAAAATCCCAGATGGGTAACAGATGTCAATGATTATGAGGAGTTTCCAGAGGACTTTTAGGCTTGTAGTCAACCAGTTGACCGTCCCTGTGTAGGAGCTACCATGAGGGAGCTACCACGAGAGAGCTACCTTTTTATTTTCTGCTGTCTTGTGTAAGACTATGTGATGGTATTAATCATGATGTTAGATACACCATGATGATACTTTTTGTAATTTGTCAACTTATGTGTGTGAGTGATCCCTGGGCATACATGAGTTTTATGCATTCAATTTTATCCTTAAAATTGGGTGTGACAACAGGACTCGACTAGAGAAGAGTCCTTGACCTTTTGGGTGCATCATCTAGTCTCAGCGATAGAGACCCAGATGGCTTGTGATGGTGTCTCTGAAGATGATGTTACCTTTTCCATCAAACCCATCTTGGTATTGAGTTTCTATTTTGGTTTGACAGGTTTAGGACCTTCACTTGTAGAAATTGGGAATCGACTGTTCTCCCCCCCCCCCCCCCCCCCCCACACACACTTTGCTTGAAGTGTGTCCTGCTCATACAGACAAGGTAGAGATCAAGTGCATGGGCTCTGCTGGTGGGAAAACACCAACAGAACCAAAACTTTATTTATGCCTCTCTATCCTTAGGTACATTGAACAATATGAAGTTGAGGTTGTGTGTTTTGTTCATTTATATCATGGCTGGTAAGATCAGAAGATTACGCATGCATGTAGCATTTAAGTTCATTTGACCAAAAGGGTTGAGTTTCTTAACCAAAAGAAGAATTGTCTATCTCTACATAATGTATCAATCTTTACATGATTATGACTATCATCTTCTAGAGATAAGATGTGCAATGTTTTATCTCATTTGGTTAAGAATATGAAATCAAGAAAGTGGTGCTAGAAACAAGCTTAAAAAACAAGATATGTTGAGCTAATCAGGTTTGATCAGGTAAATTATAACTCAAATATATTTTGTTTCTTATTTATGTGCCTACCAGAATCAAGGAAAAAATCTTTTTAATAATGACCATTTACCTTAGGATGTTATCTTTGTCATTGGAGCGTGATGACACCATATGATAAAGGGTAGATGACTCATGGTGGTCCTTCCCTTTTTGCTTGAAGCTTTCCTTGTTTGGCTAGTCTCGCAGCTTGAGCTGTTCATGAGCTTCTTGTTTCCTAGATCACACCTTTTCTTTCTCATCCCTTTGTTATGCCATCTTTCTGCTCTTCGATCTTTTGTCACCTTGTTAAACCTTCTGCCTCACATATTGTTTTATGCCTGCAAAAGATTAGTGGACAACACATACTTGA
Organism: Miscanthus floridulus; assembly: GCF_019320115.1. Lineage (NCBI taxonomy): Eukaryota > Viridiplantae > Streptophyta > Magnoliopsida > Poales > Poaceae > Miscanthus > Miscanthus floridulus. Next base: position 118,629,451 of record NC_089588.1, on the reverse strand, counting down.
AGGAATATACAATTTTCAAACACGGGTTGTTCCTCTAGAATTTTGTAATTCCCCTCTATGCTAATGAAAAAATAGTATTAGAATTATTTTAGCATAGTTTTTGTTTATCACGTTCTATACAGACATGCTCAAGGCAAAGGTAACTTGAGCAGAGGACAAAGTGAATGACCTTTGATACTTACAGTTCTTTCATTCATGATGAATGAGTTGTGTTTTCTTTGGGCAAAGTTATTAGAGTTCATCATGTGCCTTGCTTCATCTCTGATTTGAATTTATCTCGTGACTTACTCAAATTGAATTGAGAATGTCCTATAGGGGTTAGTCCAACAAAATATCTAGTATCTACTTTAGCATACTATTGGCTCAAAAATCAACCGAGACACTGCGTCTAATTTGATTTAGGAAGGTACTAAAACCTTTGGAAATAAGATCAGCACTTCTAAACTAAGCACCATGCTTAATTTAAAAGATGTATGACCATACCCCAAACCATAAGCATACTATAGTAAACAAAGGTGGTATGAATGCATTACAGAGATTCATTCAAATAGAGATGAAAGAGCATGATTATTATCTAGCAAATTGAGCATGGCTTAAAGGTAGAGACAACCAAGATGAATTAGCAACATGGCATAAGATTTTTCAGAGAAGCCCATCCCCCATGTTTGAATTTTGCTAATGCAAAATCAAGTTTAGATGGTTGTGTTTAAATGTTGCATAATAATTGGTTGGACAAACCTGGAGTCATCATTGTTCATCATTTTTGCTTTAGACCTGGAATGGTTAGTGACAATAATACCCGAAGGAATTTTCACAATTATATTTCTACACTTATTTCACAAAGACATCATAGCAGAATGGTGAAAGCTCATGTTATCTCCTGAAAAATGCTTATTTTAGGACATAAGTTTGTCCTTGGGAAACCTTCTAATTGTGTTTCAAATTGGTGAAGTGGTTTCCCCTCCAACACCAACCTTTGGGTACCTATCTTAAGATTCACACGGTGAGATCTACCATATTTATGATAAACATATGCATCTACAACCACTCTTTCAAAGTCTTTATGAACAAGGAGAATGAGGGGGTTGAAGATCTCGTGTGTGGCAATGTTAGAGAGACCAATTGATTCAGGAGATTTCTCATGTGAGCATGGATTTGATGAGGTGCTCATGAAATAACTTTCATGCTCATCAATGTAATCTTCCTTTTCAAGCTCCAAGGGTGTTACTTCATGAATGTCTATAGGTGGAAATGTTGTCTCTATCATTCTATGCCTATGACAGTCATTGGATGTTTTATTGTCCAGGATTTCCCATGGATTGATGACTCTCGGGTTGATCTTGTCTAAAACCTCGTCCATCCATTCAATGGCAATGGCACATAAGTTCTTAATATCCTCCAGCCATTGTTGTTGCTCTTTTTGTTTATCCTTATGGTCTTCATGACTCATATGCTTTGGATGTGTTGGCGCAAAAATGTGGTATCCGCAAGCCGGAACGATCTGGAGATCTACCTAACTTCAACGCAGGATCAGTTGATCCTGCGAATTCCCAAGGGCGTGCCAGTCAATTTCACCTGCGATTGATAAGGAGAGAAAGTTTATCAGTAATTTAGGGTGGAACATGCTAGTTTTGCCCAGACAGTTCCAAGTCTGCCGCTTCGGGAGCAGCCAAACAGGAAAATTGACTAAATAGCCGATACGAAAAGAAATTGGCTGTTAAGGACTGTAATGCTCGCGGGTCATGATTCATTTTATAGTAATGAATATAATGCACCCAGCTTTAATGATCATTTCCCTTAAGCTATTAACATGTCTGCGTCAAAGATACATCACTGGCTAAATTAGATTTGATCAATATGTGGTGTAGAGCCAATGAATCCGGTGAAAAGGGATATGCCATGCAAACAATCGACTGTTTGATATAGATAGATCTACGAACTGTCTAGATCTAATCTATCACCGTCAACAATGAGGTTCGACCGGATCAATGCAGCTATGATGATGATGATAGTCTAGAACCTAAAAAACCCATAGAACTAACCATACTTCAACAGGTTCATGAAAGCGTGCCATATCTGTGAAAGCATAAGCGAATCAGCTAAAATAGCCAATTCAGGTAGAAAAAGGGATTACAGCATGTGAACAATCGACTGTTTAATATGGATAGATCTATAAACTCATCAAATCTAACATGTTATCCTTAACAGTGAGGATCAACCGGATCGATGACAATCATGATAAAGATAACAGATCAAACCTTTAAAATAAACAGATCTATTCATATTTAACAAAATCATGAAGAGACACTATAAGCGTTAAGGTACTGGCAATCGACTATTCAGCCGATGCAGGCATAGCAAATAGCTAAGGTCACGCCTGGTCGAAAGCAAATCTACCAACTCCGATTTAAAGTGCTAATAGTGGGGATCGACCGGATCGTTACAGCCATAATAGCGAGCTATAGACCAAATTCAACTAGCTAGTAAACCTTCTTAAGATCAGACATGCCTTAGCCACATACTATGCACGATCAAGATCAAAGTAGAACGGCCGATAAAACATAATCCGTCGTTTAAAGTAAGAACCATCACACTGTGACAAAATAAATGATGGACTAAAAGGATATGAGGCCGATCTAGATCGATCTTGATCGGGCAGGTTGATACTGCTAAAACTAATGACAACAAGAACATCAGCAAGATCGGTAACTTAATGAATCTACTCGAAGGATGCCACCCTTAGGTAGAGCTGATAACTTAACCTAGAGCTCGTAAGAGGTCGGCCAGACCAATGCAGCATTACAAACAAAAGTATAAGCTATGACAGTACTTACATACAAGCTGGAGGTTGACCTGATCGATGTAGCCCTGCTTGTTGAAGAACTCACCGAGATCTACAGTACTCCTACTCCTAAGGGTTGGCGTGAAGCCGAAAAAAGTAATTGGTATGGATTGATTGGATCTTTTTTACAATAGTCTGGGTCCAATATTTATACTCGGTACCTAAACATGAATCCTACTCAAGTACGACTCATTACAATCTTTGGTATAAGAGAAAATATTCCTAACTTAAGATAACTTGGACCCTAATCTTTCCCTTTTTGTAGAGTCCGACATGTTTCCCCCCTCGACGCCATTCGTACGTAGTCCATTGATATTGTCTGCTAGCATCATCTATAAAATAGCCAATTCTGACACTGCATCAAAACCAGCTGACCTCGAGTCACACCTGATCGATCCCTTGATGATACAATTTTATAAGCCTTGTGTTCCCGCGTTCTTCTTTCTCAGATTTTGGTGTAAATACATGCCCCCCAATTTTGGGATAAAAGTAATTTTATTCCAAAATTACCATGTCTGTACCCCTGATGGGTCCGTAGTCATGGGTAGAGAACCTAGATCTAGGGCCTACCAATGTCATTGCCTGCTTATGAGCCTACACTTTGAAGCTTCATGAGAGCACTATTGCTTCATGGGCGCTTGGATTAAATCTTACAGACCGACTATAAATGCTTATCCGACCCTAGCGAGAGCAACCCAATGACTGTGTCATGTTTCCCTTCTACTTGCCTCCTCGAGTGCCCTTGGCTCTACTAGACCCTCCATGGTATAATTCCTTACTATGAGGGTCTTGAGTGGTTAGAAGAATTCTTGTGCATAGGGCGATTGTGTCGCTCATTTCAACGCCTTGTCGAGCAAGAGGATCAGCTACTGCGGTTAGAAGAATTCTTGTGATATCACCTGAGTTTTCTCACCATCAGCGTTGAGCTATTTTAGTGTTTGCAAGGGTTCAGATGTGTGGACGCCTTCCCCTTGTTTACTCTATCAAGTGCTCAAGCTGAGAAGTCAATTGGATATATGGGCATCTTTTTAGCAGGCGGCCCTTTCTCTCCCCTGATGCTACTTCTATCAGCGGGCCGATATGACTTAGTTCATGATGACATTTGGCCTTGTGGGGATCTGGACTGCCTTCAATCCAAGGAAGTCTTAGTGGGTCGATCGTCGGTCAATGTAAACCCTTTGTATCAATCCCACGATATCTATAATTATGGGAAACAATAAGTCTAAATCTATTGTGTTTACGTGAACCATTCCCTGAATTTCCAGATTGTTGATCCGTTTCCATAACTAACTTCAATTCCATACCTCGGACAAAGTCTATCTTCTCATCTCTTGGGCTATATATGCGGGCCATGGTTGTGGATCGTAAAACAACCTGCTTTGTCCCAAACCTTCTGTACCTTTGATGCGTTTTGCTTTCTAATAGGCTCAAAGACATGGAGAACGGCAAGAGGCCTACCGAAGAGGCCCTTGATGAGTCTGTGCCACCATACCAGCGTCTTCGTCACCAGGAGAATGCAACCCATGATCTTGGGCGAACGAACTTTCATCTGAATGCGCTGCAGGACGCTCTCATCATCTCGGATCATGGGGCCAACTCCACTCAATCGAGGCTGGCCGTGGCCAAGGCCAAAATTATGGGTGAGATATCCACCACAATTCTCTGTTTCTTTTAGTGTTGTCTTCAAGATCTTGATTATCCCTTCCTTGAATCTTTCCAAACCTATCAGCCCAAATGGAAAGCCTTCGATCAACTATAGAGTATGCGGCAGGATTCGTCAACTCTAGGGGCACCATGCCGGTGGTTCGCCTGTACGACGTCCCAAACCATGTCAGAGAAGTTGCCCTTCACGGTGTTCATCATGGTGCTACCATGGCATTGGTTGTTGCGCAAGCTTGCTCTGGCCACGAGCTTTAACTTCTTCCCCATGGTCTCTCAGCCACCGAACATCCTGAGGACCATGAGCACCTAGACAAGGACTTCTTCAACACCGCCAACTCCATAACCCTCACTTCCTAGGACGAAGACATAGTGAACAAAGTATTCCTCGGCCTTTAGTTTGTAATGGGAGAAGCTAGCAAACAATCTCTTCATTTTAAATGACTCCTCTTTTGCCTTGTACTCATGTTCCATGTACCAATTTGTAAGCAGTTATCTGGCCTATTGCGCGTCTCCTCGAGGCTCAGTAGAATAGCCATTTTGGACAAGCCAATTTCGACTTGTGATTTGATCTGACTCGATTAAATCTGAAAAACGGCTCTCATGGTAAAACTTTTCAAATTCCTCCCCAGTCATCAATCACCGCATTTTCCCTCGGTACTGGAAGAACAGCACTCCCTCTTCCATTAAATGGGCTTGCCTTTGCATATTCTGAGATATCGACCATCTCGTCTCTATGGCTATAAACATGGGCTAAGGGCTCTGGCTTCAAGCATATCTACACTTGCAACTGCCTCTGTTCTCTATATTTCTCTGCCTTCACAAATCCTGTAGCAGCTTCCCTTTCCATAATCCATGCTAACATCCATGGCAGGAGAAGACCACCGCGGCAAGCACACGGCGAAAGATCTCCTAGAGGAGGAGGTCTCGGTCAGACAGTGGCTCCGCCACATGAGGTAAGACTGAATGCTCAAGTCCATAGCGAGAATCATCTACTAATGTATCTACAGGCTCAATGACTTCCTCCGGCCGCTTCCTCTCAGGACCGGTGGGCCTTCTACCGCTGCATCTGCTGCTGCCGCACTAGACTCATCGTCAGACTCCTCTTACTCCTACAATGGCGATGACCCTAGCATTTCCTCCAAGAGTGGAGGGTGGACAAGGACCATTACTTCAAGGCAACTCAGGAGAACGGTCAGCTTGAGAGCCACCTCAAGGCTTCTCAAGCCACCCTCCTCATCGCTAAGGAAGAAGCCAACACTACTCAGGCGTGGTTGGCTGAGTCTGACGCCTTGGTGGTGGGTAAGAGGAACTCCAAGAAGACCTTCGTTTCAATTTCCACTATCTTTGTCTTGATAGCTCCTTTGTTTCCATGATTTCCAGCCTTGATGGTGCAGTTGGAGATCCAACTGGCGGCGAATGTGGCTACAGCAGCCGTCAACGCCCTAGGCCCTCTCCTCAACAACTGCCTGCAGGACGTCCCAATGCATGTTCAGGAGATCGCCCTCCACGGCATTCACCACGGTGCGGCGATGGCTCTGGTAGCGGCGCAGGTCCTAACTAGGTATGATCTCTACACCATGGAGCCAGGCTTCCTGATGACCGATGACCCTAGCACACATGAGGACCTGATCGAGGACTTCGAAGATGCCGTAGCGGCCATCGTGGACATCGCTTCAGCTCAGGACGTTGTAAGAAGGGTGTTCGATTAGCTTGTACCTAGTACAAACTGATCAATGAATGAAATCCCTATTTTTTTATGATCGCGTCTTAGTGAACTTCCTGCAATATTTTTGTATACATCATGATTATCTCTGTGTTTGTTTTTTGCTGTATAGGCGATACATATCATATCGGCTTTTACCCCTTCGGGTGTATTTTTGAACTAGAGCAAATACCCTTCTAGTACCGGCCATTAGAGCCGATGACTGAACAAATTGGCTATCAAGTATTAATCTAAACAATAGGATAATATTTCTTTAGATACTTTCCATTGATTGCTCTATCAAACTCCTCTTCTCCTCCTAGTGTTTCCAAAATATAAGCATTGCTAGGCGCACAACGTTTAATCCAATAAGGTCCTTCCCAATTAGGTGACCACTTGTCGAACTCGCTATCTCTTGACCCGATCGGTAATTTCACCTTCTAAACCAAGTCTCCTTTAGAAAATTGTTTGCTCTTGACCTTCTTATTGTAATACTTCACAATCCTTAGTTTATTGGCTTCGATATTCTCAAGAGTACGTAGTCAATAGCAACTTAAGTCTTCTAAGTCATCCATCATAAGATTCTTATAAACTTTGGCTGACAAATCATTTTGCAGCGTGACATGCCTCGATCCAGTTTTAATCTTCGAGGGAAGGTCTGCATTATGACCATACACAAGTTCATAAGGTGACGCTTTAATCGATCCATGACAGGCCATCCTATATGCCCATAATGCCTCATTAAGCGTTGAATACCACTTTCTTGGCTGCTCTTTGATCTTTTTTCTTGATCAGCTTAATCATAATTTGATTGGATGCCTCTACCTAGCCATTAGCCAGAGCATAGTAAGGAGAAGAATTTAATAACTTAATTCCCATACTGACATCAAAATCTCTGAACTTCTGATGTGAACATTGTCCCCTGATCAGTAGTAATAGTTTGAGGAATCCCAAAATGATACACAATATGTTCCTTGACAAAATCAACCATGTTCTTTGAGGTTGTCGTCTTCAAAGGATTTGCCTCAACCACTTAGTGAAGTAATCTATTGCTACCAATATAAACTTATGTCCTTGTCGCACCCAATTTTACATAGCAAAACCAAGTACTCGTATATGTGCGCCCATGATGTCCAAACACACATATATCACAAATTACAATAGTATCAAAGTAAAGTATTTATTACATCGCATATCTCATCATAAAATTAATACAAAGTTTGCTCAAAGGCAATATTATTACAATCACAGCGGAATAACTAGCCCAAACTGCCATAGAGACTCCAACTGGTGAACGTCTCCCTAGTAGTCCTGAATATCCTCCGAAAACTCTTCATATCCATTATCTGTTACCCATTCGGGATTTTCATTGGATGTAAAGCAAGTGTAAGCTCACCATGTTTAGCAAGTATATCAAAGGGATCTATGAGGCTCAAAAGGCTTGACACTGTTTGACTGCGGTTCGCAATTTTAGTTGATTAAATTTTAGCATCCTGATTCTCTACTTTAATGAACAGTCCCAATTCCCAAGTGATATTAAAGTATAGTCATATTTATCTCAATTCCCAACCATCCACGATCCACAATAACCACTAATCTTGAAGGATCCAGACCGCTTGTATCCGTGAGCACGGCTGTTATAACAGGTTAATTATTTCTACAGAAATTGTACATCTTTACCCACCGGGCCATGATTCCCAAAGCCGAGGTTCACGAGACCCACTACACCTCTTCCCAGGAAGTGTGGCAGGGTTTCACTGAAACCCTTAGCTAGTTGCACTAACAAGTCGTAGCTACAAAGGAGTGGCACACGTGGGCATCGCAGCACGGTACACACCCTAGCAGAAAAAGGAAAGATACCCTCTTACCCTTACTGGAGCTACAGACGAGCTAGTACAATCTAGTTAATAGGTTAAAGTCAGATCCATATGACACTCGGGGTTGTACGGAACCTCCAGGGTTGCCGCTTCAGGATTAAGTCCTTATGGAGAGGCAATAGAGTACTCAACCGCATACTCTAGTCCCCTATCTGTTGCTAAAAAGCTCCATTTTATCACATTGTATATAGCCTTTAGTCATGTTTAACAATTATTTTATGTTAAGCGCTGCAACATCTATTCAAAATGCCTACCCAAAACCATAGGTATCAAGGATATGTGGTACAAGTAATCATCTAGGTAAAGTCCTTAAAGGTATTTCAACTTAGACACATGCATGAATATGAATGGTAATAGTTCACAGGTAACAAGTGGCCTTTGGTACACTTGCCTTAAATATCGATCCTTCGGTAAGCTTTAATCTTCAACATCCTTCTTCTTCTTCTTCTGGATCACCACGTGTATCTCACCGACTGGACGTAATCGTAGAACACCACACAAACATCCATACACATACATGCATAGCATACAATTGCATTTATATCAGAACAGTACACCAATCATAGAAAAATAAGTAAAAGAGATTGAAATATGATTCTACGCATCGCTACGTACACAGTCGTGAGAGGCACGCTAATTAGAGTTACAGTTGAAAAGTTACAACTACCGAGAGATTTGCTTTATAAAAGAAAGCTATAGACTTTATTTATGTTAACTATATGAATTCATATATAAAAGATATTTTATAAATAATAGAGATTGAATTATGTCAATTTTAGATTTGAATTATAAAACTAAAGTGAAACATATCACATTTTATGTATAAAATCCAGTTGCATAATTATTAATCAAGATATGATTTAAACCATGATTTTTCTAAAATAGTAATACAGTAAACATCATTACTAATGCGTAGATCTCGTCGTTATGAAACCAACGCAACTTGAACGGACTATTTTGGAGCTAAAATTAATAAGTTATGATTTAAACAAGTTTTCCTATAGTTAAATAATAGATCAAATCTACCCATGAATTTTAAATATTGATAACATGCTTAATAGTACTATAAACATGTAGAAAACGTAAATACGGTCCTAACACAATTTGAATGGGTCAAATCGGACTTAAAATGCAAAAGTTACGCATGAAATAAGGTTCAGTGGCATTTCTGTAAATAACTCGAACTCATTTTTGAATTAAAACAATTAAAATCTGAATTTTTAAGGATTTTGGACTGCGCTCACTAATTCTGGAAACTACTGGGTCCTAAACGAATAAAAACAGGGCTAAAAAACAATTATTTTGAACTGATTTGGATTGCGGGTTGATTCACCTAAAACATAGGGGCTATTACGCAAAACGGGCGCGGCTGACCGCATGTTGACTGCGTGTTGCTGATTGGGTAGCCACGTGGTAGCACGTTGTTGGCGCAGTGCACCACGCGTGCGGTGGGCACGCGCTGACCGATGCTGTGGACCGAGTCCATGGCTCATGATGGACCGGTTACACAACGAAGGGGTACGGGCTTATCGTGGCCGTCCACATCAGATCTGACGGTGCTGGTGCGATGGGGGCAGTGGGTCGCCAGGGAAGACACACACGACGGCGGCGCCATGGGTGCCGGTGTGCCAAACTCGTTGGTGACGCCAGTACGGGGAACTTTGGCCACCCCAGACCAATCCGAGGGTACGATAACATAGCGCGAGGTCCTGTGGACTCAACGGAGCACGAGGCTACGGCGGGGATCACGCCAGAGCGGTGGTCCCACGGCGGCGCCATGAATGGCAGTGGCTGAGGTTCTACTCTACGGTGTTCTAGGGCACTAAACACGACGTGAAGGGGTCGAGGAGGTACAGAAGCTCACCGTGAGTCGTTAGGAGGGGAGAGCAGCGTCCGGGGAGGCCTCGAGGGGGTGGGTCGACGACGGTGGCGACGACTGGAGAGAGAGAAGGGTGCAGGCGAGGGGAAATCCAGGCAAATCATGACCAAAAACAAGAAATGGAGGTACCCACGGGTGCGGTGAAACACGGCGGAGCCTCGGGTCACGTCGGCGACGGTGATTGCACTCGGGAACAAGGGATTCGTCGGCGGCGGTGGCGACCTCAAGCGCAGAGGGGAAAGGGAGAAGATGGGGGCTCGGCTTGGAGTTTTATAGGCGGGCGGGGCTGCGGTAAAGGGAAGGGGAGCAGGGCGAGGGCGAGATTGGGCACTTTCCTTGTAGGAGCGCCGGCGCGGTGTCTTGCCATACACGGGCGCGCCATTACTGGGAGCAAGAAAGGAAGGAAAGAGGCGCGAGGAAGAAAGCAAAGGGCCGGTACTGACGAGCGGGACCCACATGGCAGTGAGGGAAATGGGAGCAGCGTGCGGCGTAGGCGCGTGGGTGGTGAAGGCCGAGCGAGCTGAGGTGCTGGGCTGGGCCGCGCGCACGTGTGGTGCAGTGCAGAGGAAGGCGCGAGCAGAGCGGGCCAAGCGATGAACTGGGCCAAGTCCGAGTAAACAGGAAAGAGGGGAAGGGAGGGGTGGCTGGGCTGGCCAGTAGGCCAGGCCGGGAAGAAGGAAGAAAAAAAAGTGGGCCGGTTCCAGGGATGGGCTGAAAAGGAAGAAAGCAATTTTTTTTCAAATTCAAATCCTTTTCTATTTCTAGTTTCTTTTTCTTTTCTTAATTCAAAACAATTTCAAATATGAACCGAATCAAGTGTAAATATGATCTAAAATACACTTTTTGATTCAATCATAAATGAACCAATTTTGGGTAAGATTTCTGAAAATAACTTTTTTAAGTTCTTTCATTTTCTAATTCCTTTTCTTTTATTTCAAAGCCATTATTAATTTCATTTGCAAAAGTAGTTTTAACCAATTTGAATTTTCACTCAAATTCACTCAACCGAATAAATCAAATGCATTGGCATGTATGCTCAAACATGTTGCTACCTTATGATGAATTTTAAATTAATGAAAATTTTTATTTTCCTATATTTCATGTGCACAAAAATTCATGAATAAATCATTTTAGCTCTATTTTTAAAAGAGGCAAATTTTAGGGTGTTACAGTCCTTTACTCGAAGGTGGAAAGATCTGGCCAATTAATTCAATCCCCCAACCTCTAAACGGCCATGGTTTCATTATTGGATTCATAGCCAATGCGGGAGATTTCTGAATATTACCAAAACATCGACAATCCTAACACCCCTTATAATATTCAAAACAATCTTCTAGTATTGTTGGCCAAAAATATCCAGTCTTGCGAATAATCCATTTCATCTTATAAGCCGATTGATGAGCTCCACATATGCCTTCATGTACTTCACCAATCAACACTTTAGCCTCTTCTTGATTGAAGCATTTAAGCAAAACCCCATCGACTATCTTATAATAGAGCTGATCATCTAGCAAAACATACTTAGTCGATTTGTACCTTAGTTTCCTGGTAACCTTCTACGATGGATTCTTAAGGTGATTGGCTATTTCAACTCTCCAATCATCAGTCAAGGTTTCACTACTTAAGATCTCTTGAAGCACTCGATAACCTAAGGCACTTTGAGCTAACCGATTAGCCTCTTGATTCTGTGCTCTAGGAATATGCTAAAGAGAAATATGAGGAAACTATTTGAGTAACCTCTGGCATTCATCATAGTAACCCCTCAGAATATCATCTTTACATTCATATAGGCCAATCAACTAATTAATAATTAACTGTGAATCTCCAAATACTTCAATTGACTCGGCCTTTACTTCATGAAGAAGTTGAAGTCCCTTAAGAATAGCTTCATATTCTGCTTGATTGTTGGGAAAAGCAAACTCAAAACTTGCCCCCCCGAGGTGAAACAATAACAATACCAACGCCACCACCTTGCTTGCACGATGATCCTTCAAAGAATAGCATCCAAGGTATCAGCTCTACATAGCCAATACTCGGTTTATGATGCTGAGTGACAAAATTGGCTATTACTTGCTCTTTGACTGCTTTACCGATTTGTACCTCAAGTCAAATTCCGACAATGCAAGAATCCACTTCCCCATTCTCCCATTTAATATCGGCATTGATAGCACGTGCTTGATCACATCAGCCTTGGAAACAACTGTACACTCAGCCGATAACAAGTAATGCCGCAACTTAGTGCACAAGAAATATAAGCACAAGCATAACTTTTCATTAGGAGAATATCTTGTTTCTAGATCTAAAAGCCTTCTACTTAGATAGAAAAGAACCTTCAAACTCTTGCATTAAGGCCGATCCAATCGATTGGTCATCGACCGACATGTACAACTTAAAATGCTTACCTTGCTGAGGAGGGACCAGCACGGGTGGATATTTCATATATTCTTTTATCTCCTCAAATGTCTTTTGTTGTACGTCACTCCATTTAAATTGTTGATCATTTTTCAACTTCAACAAGGGAGAAAACGACAGAACCTTTTTTGACAAATTTGAAATAAACCTCCTGATAAAATTAATCTTACCAAGCAAATATTGTAATTCTATTTTAGTAGTCGGGGGCACTACCTCATCAATTGCTTTCATACTTTTTTGACCAATTTCGATTCCTCCCTCATGGAACATAAAACCCAAAAATTGTCCAGCTAATACTCCAAAGGCACACTTATTGGGATTCATCTTAAAACCATGTTTTCTTGTGCACTCCAAAGTCTCCGGCAAATCAGCTAGATGTTCCTTGTACCCTTTAGATTTTACCATCACATCATCAATGTAGATTTCAACAATCCTGCCAATCAACTTATGAAAAATATAATTCATCCCTCTGATAAGTTGCACTAGCATTCTTCAAACCAAAGGTCATCACAACCCATTCAAACAAACTGATAGCCCCAGGGCACCTAAAAGCTATTTTTGCTATGTCTCCCTCAGCTATAAAAATTTGATTATATCCTACATTGTCGTCCATAAAACTAATAACCTTGTGCCTAGCTACTACATCTACCAACATATCGGCTATCGGCATCAGATAACCATCCAGGGGTGTAGCCTTGTTCAGATCTCTAAAATCGATGCAAACTCTTAACTTCCCATTTTTCTTATACATAGGAACAACACTCGATATCCACTCTGCATATCGGCATGGTCGGATAAATTTTGCTTCTAGTAGTCTTTCAGTCTCCTTTTTGATATCATCAAGAACATTTGGGTTAAATCTCCTCGGAGCTTGTTTAAACGTCCGATATCCAGGTTTGATTGACAACCGATGTTCAACAATTGATCGATCTAGACTAGGCATCTCATAGTATTTCCAAGCAAAACAATCTTTAAATTCCTTTAATAAATCTATCAACTCTTGCTTATACTCAGGATCCAACTTAACACTCACATACGTCAGCCTAGGCCTATGTCCAGGACCAATATCTATCTCCCCTAATTCATTGGCCAACATGAAGCCATGCTCTAGTTTACCATCTATACCATCTATTGGATTATCTATTAAAACAAACTCTTAGAGCTGACTGCATGGATCGGCTGTTGGCTTTCATCATTGATTTTAATGAAGCCTCCTTCCCATAGCTTGCCTAGAAAAACACTCAAAGTCTTCTAGTTCCCATTACATTGGATCAGCTGTTGCTATACTCATAGAATCATCAGCATGAACCAGCTCAACATCATCTCCATGCCACTGAATCAAGTATTGATGCATAGTCGATGGTACACAATAATTTGCATGAATCCAATCATGACCAAGGAGTAAACTGTATGAACCCATTCCATCAATGAGAAAGAATGTAGTGAGCAAAGTCTTACTTTCAATTATCAATTCGACATTTATTGCCCCCAAGTCTTGGATGCATTACCCCAAAATCCTTAAGCATCATGTCGGTCTCAATCAAATCTCCTGATCCCTTGCCAAGCTTGCGAAAAGTAGTATAAGGCATAAGATTAATAGAAGCACCTCCATGCACCAACATTTTGCTCATCGGCTTTCCATCAATGAAACCTTTTACATATAAAGCTTTTAAGTGTCGATACTTGACTAGCTTATCGAATATAGCTTGCTGTATAACTGTCAACTTGGCAACTATCTCCTCATACTCTGATTCATCAAAATCTGAACATACTTCTTGGTCTACTGGAGCTCTAAATTCTGACGGCAATAGAAAAGCCATTTGAATATTAGCCGATGGTTGACCCCTATCGGCTGTTTGTTTAGCACGCCGCACTTGAGGTCTACCCGATGCCTGAGCCTATTCTAGCTCTCTATTCCTTAGGCGTTGCACCCTTCTTTTCTGGCTTCTTGTCAAACCTCTTGGACACCATTGCCCTTCCTACCAAACATATTCTTCCTCATCACCCTCTTCTTCATAATCAGCCCAGTTTTGATCAACAACTTGCTTTTTGAGCTGATCGTGAACACTTCTATTTTTTAAGCGTTGATCCATATTATTATGATGATACTCATTTTGAGCACAGATAGACCAGCGGTTGGCTTGAGATTGCCTAAACTCCTAGTATTATTCACTACACTCTAGGCAATTATTTCTGGTAGGCAATTTCAAATATTCATTCCAACAATGTCTGAAAAAAGGACAATTCCTAGTATGATTTAGCTTGTTTTCCTTCATACCTCTCCTCTTCTTGTTGACGCTGGTATTTTTCTCTTCTAACCAATGCTGATAATCCTTTTTCTTCTACCGCTGCCATTTATTCAACAAAATTTGAGATATGACACGTGGCCTTATCGCCCTATCCCTTGACGTCTCTCCCTGCTCATATCGGCTCTTCTGTTGGTCACGATGCCTTTTAATTTCTCTATATTCGTCAGTCGATATTTGCATCTTTGGATCGATGGTTCCGGTTTCTTTTGTGTTGGTTGATGTTAGGACATTAGTCTTTCCTTTGAGCAACTTAACATCGACCATATTCTGATCTCTTGGGAAAGGATTATCATCAACTTTTATCTTCCGAGGTGTATCAAATTTAAGCTTCCCTTGCTGAATAGCCCTCTGTATATTTTGCTGGAAAATTTTGCACTCGTTAGTAGAATGAGAAGTAGCATTATGAAACTTGTAGAACTTCTTATTCTTCAACTGATTAGGAGGTAACATAACATGATTGGCAGGCAAATTGATCTGTCCTCTCTCAAGCAACAAATCAAAGAGCTTGTCTAATTTTGTGACGTCGAAATCATAGCTCTCCTCAACTCCTTTTTCCCAAGGATTTGACACCCTTACTATCTTCTTACCCCAATTCCATTCAGCCGCAGCAATCTCTTCTTCTTTAGTGTCCTCATCGCCATCATTAACTAAATATGGGTTATAAGCTTCAGCAATTGCGGCATTCTTCTAGAATCGGGTATCTCTACGCATATTCTAGAATATGTCCTTCCACTGTTGCCAACCTATAGTGCAATCGTTCTCAGATTTTTGGCACATCATTCTCTCCCTGTAGCTAGTCGATACTATCGGACTATGCTCGAGGTTAGTGTACCTGTAGAAAACTTGGTTAAGCCTACCTAAGTCAGCAGAGTGTCATCTATCCTGGATACATAACCATAGTAATAGGGCTACTTATATAACTTCGCATACAAATGTCCTAACTTTTAAAAAAAAATTGTTATCAAATTTTATTTTAGGAAAGGTTTTCAAAGCTTTATTTCCTCAACCTAGCTCTAATACCACCTATGGCAGAACTGTCTAATCTAATGCCTCTCAAGAGTACTTGTCTTCCATTAGACACTAAGTACCTAAAGGAGGACACTAAATTACGCAGTTCCGTCGAGCACACCCTAGGGGAGAACCCAAAAATCCACATTTTTCCATCAGGATCACAAATGAGAGAATAAAGCTTACAACATTCTTAAATCATTTCTTACATTTCTTTCCATGCAGCATTAGAGTATAATATTTATTGTTGTAACAACGGAATGTAATCATGTTATCAGAGTTATGAACAATTTAATTTAATAGCGGAATATAAACATGTGATCAGAGTTACAGCGGAAATAAATATCTATTCCTGACATGATGAAGCATTCATATATAAACTATGACAACATATTATAAAACTTTCATTTATAAAAACATTTAGTGAGATTATGATCGTAGCGTAAAGGAATCCACTCTGAGCCCACCAGGAGGGATCCACACACAAGAGTCAGCTCTAGCATCTGCTTGTCACCTGCAACAGGGGGAAATAAAACCCTGAGTACTCAATTGTACTCAGCAAGACTTACCCGACAGGAGAACAGAAAAGACTCCAAGGATATGCAAGGCTATCTGGCTTGTGGGTTTATTGCAATTGCAGGAAGCATTACTAAGCGTGCGTCCTTATATTCAATTTTTATTAGCAGTCAGCAGTAGTTCATGAACTAACCATTCTATGTAAGCACATGTGCTACTTTCAAGCAGGTGGTAAGCAATCAGAATCCTTTTAAATTTTTCCTCTTCCAGTTCTTACTACGATGCTAGAGTGTAGACAAGTCCTTAACCGACTCAGACTGGGAAATAGTGTAACCAAGCTATGCCCTGTTGGCCATATGACACAACCTCTTACACCCACCAATACCCAAAGCATATCCCTGCCCGGTCTCCATTTTCTTTTACCATTTTATCATGAGTGATAATAATATGGTAACACAATAATATATTTCCTATCTCTCGCGAGTGACAGACAATCACTCGACTTCTACCGGAGTCCTGTAGCATAGCAATCTACACAATCTTGTCATACTAGTAAGACTCATAGGATAAAGATATATATATGCAAGTGGGTTTCATTCAACTCTTGAAAACTTAATGCACAAACATAATATAAAGTGTAGAAAAGTTGGGGTTATGCACCGGGGCTTGCCTAGGTAAGATTAATCAGAAGTTAGGTTTTCATCATGATGACACGATCATCGAGACACCATCCTTTCCGATACTCCAGATGACTCCCCGATCCATTGTCGCTCCTATTATGATATGCGTGGATGCATTTCAAAGACGTAACTAATCAATAGCAACCGGAACTCGTAAAATACGATGTACGAATCTCAAGCTAACGAGCTAGTCCTAACGACGACCATACTTAGGCTATGTACTCATGTTGTCGAATAAGACGTTATTTCCCAACAAACGTTATAGTTCTACAAACCCAAGTTGTTTCTTTATCCCATTCTATCGATTTAGTCTTTATTCAAAATAAGACATCATTATCTATCTAGCAAACTAATTATTCTAGAGCTACAAAAATTACAGTGGACACCTAACAATATGATGAACCTACCATAAAATTTTCATAGCATTTGAGCTAAAGGAACTAATTTAATTAATTACAACAAACGCTAGATTAATTTTTTTGAGACAATTATCTTGTACTAAGCATATGATTTTATGTGTTCAATGTGTATAGACTTTTATTCAAAGTTCAACAAAACTGGATTTACCATTTTAGAATTTTTATTTGATTTATAACAGATTTACAAACTTTAGCCATTTTAAACAAAATAATCAAATTCGCAGAAAAAGAAAAACAAACCACGGGTCGCATTAGGCCAGCCCAACGACAAAGCCCAGGCCACAGGCGGCACAAGGCCGGCCTAGGCGGTGCGCCCAGCCGATGGCCCAGCGGAGGCCGGCGGCCCCCTAGGCGCGTGCGACAGCGGCCCACGCGGCCAAGGCCTAGAGAGGGCGCGCAACTATGCAAAAAGGACCCAGCGCTTTTCGTTATTTAACTCGAGGTAAACAACACTTTGTGATACTATTCATATGAGTCTCGTGTTTTACAGAATGGATCCTGTAACTATCTGGCTTCTCATCTACATGGTCCACAAAATCTTCGAGAGCAGGGCGCAGCTCTTGGCGCGCTGGCCGGCCATCACGCCCAGCCGGGGAGGACTCAACGGCGGTGAAGGTATCACTGGAAGGTGTGCGGGTCCTGCTCAGGGTCCATGCGGCCCTAGGAGAGGCCACGAGAAGGTCAGGGACGAGCTAGGGTTCCATGACCATGGTGATGGCGGCTCACCGACGGTGGCGCACATGCTCCATTGAGACGAGCATGGTATAGATTGATCTGAGGGGTGGGGAAGCAATAGGGTCTCACCTAGGTAATGCTTGAGGCATTGGTTCGGTCAGATACGCTACAAGGAGAGCTGCCCCACGTGCGCCGGTGTGGTGGTGGCAGTGAACCGGAGTAGCACCATCGTTCCCGATGGTACGAAGCTCCGTCGGAGAACCTGTTGCAGCAGAGGTCGCAAGGTAACAAGGTAGCTCCGAGAGAAGGTAAAAACAAGGATGAGATGGACGAGGAGAGCATGCCCACGGAGGAGCCAAGCTTCGGCACCGATGGCAACCATGACGATGGCAAGGCCATGCACGGCTGCATTAGTGGGCGTATATTGTTGAGGCTTCGTCCGAAGGCTAGCTAAGGTCCTAGCGTAGTCATGGGTGCGAGCAATTCTAGGGGGATGAGTTGAGCCTAGCCAATTTGGAGAAGGAAGGGAGAGCACAAGGGCAGCTATGGTGGATGGGTGCTCTGCTCGATTATTGCTTTTATAGACTAGTCGGGTCTAGCTGTCGGGGAAAGGCATAGCTGGGAAGGTGCTTTCTAGGGCAATGGCGAGGGCATGTGGCAGCTGCACAATGGCTGGAGCTCACATGATAGCTGGGCAGAGAGGCGGTGCGGAGCTTGGCGCGTGGCGAGCGTGAGCCTAGGGCGCACGGCGTGGTCGGGGCACGGGGAGCAGGCCAAGGCGACGTGGGCGCGAGAGAGAGATGGATAGAGGTGGTGGCTCGGGTAGTGAAGAGGGAGAAGCATCTCCGAGCGG
The DNA here is from genome assembly GCF_019320115.1 of Miscanthus floridulus. Taxonomy (NCBI): domain Eukaryota; kingdom Viridiplantae; phylum Streptophyta; class Magnoliopsida; order Poales; family Poaceae; genus Miscanthus; species Miscanthus floridulus. The sequence goes on along the minus strand of NC_089588.1, from coordinate 118,610,617 downwards.
AGCTCTGCTCTGCTCCCATGGCGGTCGCAGCCACTGCGAGCAGCAGCTAGAGAGGGAGAGCAGAGCGAGGAAGAGCGGAGAGCAGCAGCTCGGTGTCCTCAAGAGAAGAGGGTAGGGGGCAGCAGCATGTGCGGCCATGGCCCAAAGGACGAGAGTGGGGCTAACGAGGACCGAGCAAGACATGGGCTGCTAGGCATGGCGCATGTAGGGGTAGGGCCAGCGAGGGCAGTGGCCATAGACACCTCGGGTGCGCGGAAGATAGAGTGGCAAAGGCATTAAAGCGTGCCCGTGTGTGGCCACGTGCACACAGCAGCATGATGTTGTGATGCAGTAGGCTAAGCGACCGCATCAAGCATGTCTTGGTAGGTGGTTCGTGCAGTGAGAAAAACGCCATGTCCTAGTATACACCTAAATGCAATCGATCATGTGAAAACATAGATGTAGTGCTTAACCATTTCACGGCATGGCACACATTATATACCAAACAATAGAACCAAAACATCTGGGTGTTATTTAACTATTTTGCATTTTAAAAATCACCAAAAAGTGTACTTTCAACACAACTTCACATTTTTGCCAATTCACGAAAAGGCAAATTTTAATTAACAATTTGATTTTTGAGCTATCAAAAATACCATGGAACAACACCCATTCACCAAATCAACAATTGCATTTTTAACTACTAACTTGCACTTCAAATTTTTAATTACAAGTTATATTTTATTTTTGTTTATAAAAATTATTTTTCGTGCCAAACGATTAAAACTACCCGTCCATTTCCTTGTCGGGATTTTCATCAGCACCTTTATGCTAGTTTTAACTCTAACACCTGAAAAACCTACCTTGATAAATTCTCTTAGGCCTTAATCTAGGTGCTAAGCGAGCTCATAACACCAGACGTGTTACAACCAAACCCCCTTAAAAAGAATCTCGTCCCAAGATTCAGAGCAAGAATCAGAAAAGGGGAAAACGCAATTACATTTCATAGATAAGAAATTACATGAAAGATTACATGACTTCGAATACTAAACCACATGGGGATTTAGAGATACATGGTTAAGAGCAACCTAATCCAACAAAAACTTAATCTAGAAGTCGAGATAGACGAGGGCAATGGAGAAACAACAAAATAATGATTATCCAAAACATGGCATATGACCAACAGATCTAGAAATAGGAGACTGAGAAGTCAAACATCATGAACCCTAAGACCAACTAACCAAAGGGAACTTCAACTTCTTCGAAAACTAGATCATTTCTTCTTCTCGGATTACACAATCACCTTTGACTAACGAACCTAGTTCCTCGGATGACGACTAGATCTTGTAGCTCTGCTCAAAATGCGAGGGGAATGGGGATGATGATGAAGAGCAAGGACCAAGGGCATCTTATAGTGGTGAACGGAGGTGGGGCGCAACGCACTGGAAGTGGAAGCGGCGTGGATGGGATACACAGACGGTTCATGTTGTGGGGATAAAGTCGGCCATGGCGCGCTTCCTATGCGAGTGAGCGGAGAGGATAAGGAGAGGAAAGGAGAGGGCTCGCTCGACGAGGTAGGAGTGCGGGTGGGCGGGTCCCCAAAAGAAGAAAGAAGGGAGAGGAAAGGGGGACTTTGGTATGGGGATGAGAGCGTGAGGGTCGAGAGATGACCAGATGCTAGGAAAAGGAAAAGCACATAGTGCACAAGGACGGCGAGTGCGGCACGATGCTGTGGCCATGCGAGAATGGGGTGCTAATGGACCAGACACCAATGACGTTCGTAGGGCACACAGCGAAATAACCCGGCATGCGCAGTGCGGTCAAACTAAACACAGGGATTGGGACAAGATGTCCACTCAGTCTTTTACAATCACTCCGGACTACCCATGGCTATCTTTCCTTACTACTCTTCTTTTCTTCCCTTCCTTGTCCACAATATGCACCAACCTTTGTATGAACTGAGATCGCAACATACATGCTTCCTCCAAAACCACCTCCTCCTATTTACCTAGAGAGAACACTATTTCATCAACCCATCGTGGATTTCACGTTCGAACACCCTAATATTTTCAAGAAAAATATTGGTAGCAAAAGCAGTACGGCGGCGTACTTGGTAAAGGTCCTTGGTCAACAACCTCAATACCAGCACGTGCCGAGCAACGTCACCATGTGGTAGTTGTTCCACAGGGGCCCTCGGTTTCATCGCGGCACCATAAGCTATTAACCAGGCAACTACTACCAACTTACACACAATGAAGGCGGTGGGGTCATAGACCATAGAATAAGAAGAGTATTGCAAGGGAAGATTCAAACAACGAGGCCTCCTTTCACAACAAGGGACAAGGAATTCAAATCCAACAACGAATTTGATTTAAAGAGATTCAAGTGTTCTGCTGGGACATCCACAGTTAGTCGATACAGTGTCCTTTGTTCTCCAATCACGGCTACTAGCATTTGAGTGGTAACTTCTCTTGTAACCCACTTAACATCGCTCTTGAAAACTCTAAGCACGTCTCACAAAACTTAAGGGTAAATGAACGCAATAAACACAGTGAAATAAATAAATGCACATTACAACGGTCTTATATGGGTACAACAGACAGACATTCACTCTCCCAATCTAGCCACAACATTGACCTTCCCTACGAGCGGATGATCTCACAACTACGGACAAAAAACAACGACAAGAGTACAATACCGGAGGACAACAACGAAAAAGCACTACTACTACGGGTACAACATCCCAAGGCAACTAATCTACTCTAGACCATGCATCTTCATTCCCAGGCTCGGTGGATTCTTCTACCGCCTTGGCTATGGATCTGCCTCCTCTCTTGGCAATGGCTGAGTGAGAGGAATCAAGGGTTCTACTTCTGACACTTCCAAGGGTGGAGGTGCTAGCGGTACTGCAACACCTATTCTCCTTCCCTCTGGTGGGTGGATAGGGATCCCCTCCATGATCAAGGGATCCTACCATTCAGCAGCCAGCGTCCTCCACTTGTCCCTGGTGACAAGATAGGCTTCTTCGAACTAATGGGCATGCCAATCTTCAGCCTCCTTCAGGGCTTCCGATATGGCAGTCTCCCAACTCTCTACAGCTACCACACTGGCATGCGCTTTGGCAAGCTACACCTGGAGCATCCTAGAGAAGATCTCGGCTTCCTCGGCTCGATGAAGGCACCTCCTCAGCACCGAGGCTTGTCGATCATACTGCTCATCTAGAGCATGCAGATATGTGGTCAAGTGCACCTTGGTTGGACTGTCTTCTTGCGCACCCCGCCCTTGCAAAGCCTCCATACGAGCCCTCCATGCCTATCGATTCTTTTTTCATAGGTGGAAAGAACCTCACGGGGGTACGGGCAATGGGCTCTTCATAGATCTGGCAAAGGTACTGCAAGGCTTTGCGGGCCACCACCTGGTAGGTGTCAACAAAGCGAAACCCGATTGCGGTCACATTCTAGGCTTCAGTGATGTCGGGGAACTCTTCACTCTTCCCAATATAGATGGTAACCTCACACCGTTCGATGCCATGATTTTCATACTCGTGGCCCTCATACTCGGGATGATCTTTGACTCTGAGTTTTTGCAGGGTGGCATGCCGGATTCTAGAAAAACCCTCAATGTTCAGGTAGTAACTACTAACCCAGGCTCCTGTCATTCCTGGCGGTGGTGGCAAAGAAGGACTGAGCGTAAAGCTTGCTCAAAAGAAAAGCTAGACGAGCTAAAGTGCGCTGAGTGGTAGTACCAATGGCTAAGCCAGGCCCTGCTTATAAAGGCAGAGTGGTCAGTGGTTCTAGCGCGGTCCACCATGGTTCCTGCACGAGATCACTATGAATGAATTGACCAAATTCTTTACATGTTCGAGGCGAGCGATGTCCAAGGCCATTAATAACTAGTACGACTACAGGGCAATGGTCTGACAAGAGCGTAGAATAGAGTATGGTGAGACATGGATCACGACCGGCATGAACCACAGGCGGACATGGGGCATGAAGCCACAGTGCAGAAATAACTCAAGAATAGGAATGAGTTAGTCATGCACAATGCGACACGCGTGATACCTATGGATGGCGTATCCGCAAGCAATACAGGCACTACAATGCACAAACAGGATATACATGAATGCACATCGTATACGTCCTTCAACTGTTGCCAACCTATATTGCAAACGTTCTTAGATTTTTGGCACATCGTTCTCTCCCTATAGCTAGTCGATACTATCGGACTATGCTCGAGGTCAATGTACCTGCAGAAAACTTGGTTAAGCCTACCTCAGTCAGGAGAGTGCCATCTATCCTGGATACATAACCATAGTAATAGGGCTACTTATATAACTTCGCATACAAACGTCCTAACTTTTGAAAAGAATTTGTTGTCAAATTTTATTTTAGAAAAGGTTTTCGAAGCTTTATTTCCACAACTTGGCTCTAATACCACCTGTGGCAGAACCGCCTAATCTAATGCCTCCTAGGAGTACTTATCTTCCATTAGACACTAACTACCCAAAGGAGGACACTAAATTACGTAGTTCCATCGAGCACACCCCAGTGGAGAACCCAAAAATCCACATTTTTCCATTAGGATCATAAATGAGAGAATAAAGCTTACAGCATTCTTAAATCATTTCTTACATTACTTTCCATGCAGCATCAGAGTATAATATTTATTGTTGTAACAGCGGAATGTAATCATGTTATCAGAGTTATGAACAATTTAATTTAACAGTGGAATATAAACAAGTGATTAGAGTTACAGCGGAAATAAATATCTATTCCTGACATGATGAAGCATTGATATATAAACTATGACAACAGATTATAAAACTTCCATTTATAAAAACATTTAGTCAGAGTTATAAATAAGACTATGATCATAGCGTAAAGGAATCCACTCTGAGTCCACCAGGAGGGATCCACACACAAGAGTCAGCTCTAGCATCCACATGTCACCTACAACAGGGGAAAATAAAACCCTGAGTACTCAATTGTACTCAGCAAAACTTACCCGATAGGAGAAAAGAAAAGACTTCAAGGATATGCAAGGCTATGTGGCATGTGGGTTTATGGCATCTGCAAGAAGCATGACTAAGCGTACGTCCTTATATTCAATTTTTATTAGCAGTCAGCATTAGTTCATTAACTAACCATTCTATGTAAGCACCTGTGCTACTTTCAAGCAGGTGGTCACCAATCAGAATCCTTTTACCATCGTTCCTCTTCCAGTTCTTACTACGATGCTAGAGTATAGACAAGTCATTCAAGATCGCTTAGTGATTCATGAATCAATGTGCCCAGCTAGGTACCCCAAACACACGCCCCTCCTGTCACAGGGTCTAGGTCCCCATCCAAACTTGGACTCCAAGCCCCCGCCCCTGAGTCCCGAACTCAATGCGGTGCTTAGACCTCCACCCAAAAACCACCCTAAAAGTCAGTCTGAAAAGAGCTGGAACCCATGACAAGAGAGTAACAAGTCTTCCCTACACCCATACCCATGTATGTGCTTGGGATAATAAGTTTGTGACATGCCTAGAGTCTAATGCAACGGTCGTTCTTTAACCGACTCAGATAGGGAAACAGTGTAACCAAGCTATGCCATGTTGGCCACAAGATACAACCTCTTACACCCACCAATACCCAAACCATATCCCTGCCCGATCTCCTTTTTTCTTTTACCATTTTATCATGAGTGATAATAATATGGTAACACGATAATATATTTCCTATCTCTCGCGAGTGACAGGCAATCACTCGACTTCTACCAGAGTCCTATAGCATAGCAATCTACATGATCCTATCATACTAGTAAGACTCATAGGATAAAGATATATATATATATGCAAGTGGGTTTCATTCAACTCCTTAAAACTTAATGCACAAACATAATATAAAGTGCAGAAAAAGTAGCGGTTATGCACCGGGGCTTGCCTAGGTAAGATTAATTAGAAGTTATCTTTCCATCATGATAACACAATCATCGAGACACCATCCTTTCCGATACTCCAGATGACTCTCCGATCCATTCCCGCTCCTATTATGATATGCGTGGATGCAAAGATGTAATTAATCAACTACAACCGGGACTTGTAAAATACGATGTACGCCTCTCAAGCTAACGAGCTAGTCCTAACGATGACCATACTTAGGCTACGTACCCATGTTGTTGAATAAGAAGTTATTTCCCAACAAACGTTTTAGTTCTACAAACCCAAGTTGTTTCTTTATCCCATTCTATCGATTTAATCTTTATTCGAAATAAGACATCATTATCTATCTAGCAAACTAATTATTCTAGAGCTACAAAAATTACAATGGACACCTAACCATATGATGAACCTACCATAAAATTTTCATAGCATTTGGACTAAAGGAACTAATTTAATTAATTACAAAAAATGCTAGATTAATTTTTTTAAGACAATTATCTTGTACTAAGCATATGATTTTATGTGTTCAATGTGTATAGACTTTTATTCAGAGTTCAACAAAACTGGATTTACCATTTTAGGATTTTTATTTGATGTATTACGGATTTACAAACTTCAACCATTTTAAAGAAAATAATAAAATTAGCAGAAAAAGAAAAACAAACCACGGGCCACATTAGGCCTAGCCGGTCAAGGTAGGCCAGCCCAACGGTGAAGCCTAGGCCACGGGCGGCACAAGGCTGGCCTAGGCGCGTGCATGGCAGCGGCCCATGCGGCCAAGGCCTAGAGAGGGCGCGCAACTATGCAAAAAGGACCCTGTGCTTTTCCTTATTTAACTCTTGGTAAACAACACTATGTGATACTATTCATATGAGTCTATTGTTTTACAAAAAGGATCCTATAACTATCTACCTTCTCATCTACTTGGTCCATGAAATCTCCCAGAGCAGGGCGCAGCTCTTGGCGCGTTGGCCAGCCGTCGCGCCCGGCTGGGGAGGACTCAACGGCAGCGAAGGGGTCGCCGGAAGGTGCGCGGGTCCCACTCAAGGTCCATGCTGTCCCAAGAGAAGCTACGGGATGGTCAAAGACAAGCTAGGGTTCCGTGACCACGGTGATGGCGGCTCGCCGGCGGTGGTGCATGTGCTCCATCGAGACAACCACGGTATAGATTGATACGAGGGGTGGGGAAGCAATAGGGTCTCACCTAGGTACTGCTTGAGGCATTCGTTCGGTCGGATACGCTGCAAGGAGAGCTACCCATGTGCACCGGTGTGGTGGTGGCGGTGAACCAGAGCAGTGCCATCGTTCCCAGCAGTATGAAGCTCCGTCGGAGAACCTGTTGTAATAGAAGTGGCAAGGTAACAAGGAAGCTCCAAGACGAGGTAAAAACAAGGAGGAGATGGACAAGGAGAGCATGCCCACGGAGGAGCCAAGCTTTGGCGCTGATGGCAACTATGACGATGGCGAGGCCATGCACGGCTGCACCAGGGGGCATATATCGTTGAGGCTTCATCCGAAGGCTAGCTAAGGACCTAGCATAGTCATGGGTGCGAGCAATTGGAGGGGATGAGTTGAGCATAGCCAATTTGGAGAAGGAAGGGAGAGCACAAGGGTAGCTATGGTGTACGGGTGCTCTGCTCGATTGCAGCTTTTATAGCCGATCGAGGCTAGCTGGCGGGGAAAGGCGTGGCTGGGCAGGTGCTTTCAGGGGCAATGGCGAGGGCACGCGGTAGCTGCACAACGGCTGGAGCTCGCGCGACAATCGGGCAATGAGGTCGTGCGGAGCTCGGCGCGTGGCGAGCGTGAGCCTGGGGCGCATGGTGTGGTCAGGATGCGGGGAGCCGGCCAAGGCGACACGGGCGCGTGAGAGAGATGGATAGCGGTGGTGGCTCGGGTAGAGAACAAGGAGAAGCATCTCTGGGTGGAGCTCTGCTTCGCTCCCATGCTGGACATGGCCACGGCGAGCAGTAGCCAGAGAGGGAGAGCAGAGCGAGGAAGAGCGGAGAGCAGCAGCTCGGCATCCTCAAGAAGCAGAGGGTAGGGGCAGCAGCATGTGTGCCCATGGCTGGAAGGACAAGAGCGGGGCCGACAAGGATTGAGCAGGACATGGACTGCTGGGCATGGCGCACGTAGGGGCAGGGCCAGCGAGGGCAGTGGCCATAGGCACCTCAGGTGCGTGGAAGAGAGAACGGCAAAGGCATTAGATGGTGCCCGCGTGCGGCCACGCGCATATAGTAGCGCGATGTTGTGATGCAGCGGTCTGCGAGACGGCATCGAGCATGGCTTGGTAGGTGGTTCGTGCGGTGAGAAAAATGCCACGTCCTAGTATACACCTAAATGCAACCAATCGTGTGAAAACATAGATGTAGTGCTTAACCATTTCACGACATAGCACACACTATATACCAAACAATAAAACAAAAACATCAGGGCGTTATTTAACTATTTTGCATTTTAAAAATCGCCAAAAAGTGTGCTTTCAACACAACTTCACATTTTTGCCGATTCACGAAAAGGCAAATTTTAATTTCCAATTTGATTTTTGAGCTATCAAAAATACCATGGAACAACACCCATTCACCAAATCAATAGTTGCATTTTTAACTACTAACTTGAACTTCAAATTTCTATTCAAGTTCTAATTACAAGTTATATTTTATTTTTGTTTATAAAAATTATTTTTTGTGCCAAACAATTAAAACTACCTGTCCATTTCCCTATCAGGATTTTCATCAGCACCTTTATGCGAGTTTTAACTCTAACACCCGAGAAACCTGCCTTGATAAATTCTCTTAGGCCTTAATTTTGGTGCTAAGCAAGCTCGTAACAACATAGGTGTTACAGCTAGTACCGACTTGATTAGCCCCCTGAGTCGACGGATGTGGAATTTATAATAAGCCAGTCCAACCTGATCAATTAGACATCCATGAAACACCTCTTTCATGATATTATGGAATATGTTCAAGAAAGTTTTATTATGGTTCAACATGGCATCATGAACAGATTTGTTTACAGCATCTATGAAGAAACGCCTACCATCAGCTTTGTCTGTATCTGACTGCCCATGCATTAAAACTCTTGGTAGTGGATATTTCTAAATAACTTTATTATCAAGTGTCTTGGTGTAGGACAACAAACACTTGTTCTGAAATTCTTCTCTAGCTTTACTGATAACATCTTTATCCTCATCAGGTAGGTCTTCATAAGGCATCATAAGAACACCCCTATTGTTGTGAGTTGCCATGACGATTGTGGGGTCCCACCAGGTAGGCTAGAACACGTGCCGGCGCAAAAACATGGTAGCCACATGTGGATGGACACGCAGCAAGCCGGAACGATCTAGAGATCTACCTGGCTTCAATGTAGGACCAGTCGATCATGCGAATTCCCAAGAGCGTGCCAATAAACTTGACCTGCAATTGACAAGGAGAGAAAGTTTATCAGTAATTTAGGGTGAAACATGCTAGTTTTACCCAGACAGTTCAAAGTATACCGCTTTGGGAGCAGCCAAACGAGAAAATCGACTAAATAGCCGATACGAGAAGACATTGGTTGTTAAGGACTGTAACGCTCGCGGGTCAAGATTGATTTTATAGTAACGAATACAATGCACCCAGCTTTAATGATCCTTTCCCTTAAGCTATTAACATGTGTGCGTCAAAGATATATCACTGGCTAAATTAGATTTGGTCAATATATGGTGTAGAGCCAATGAATCCTATGAAAAGGGATATGCCACGCAAACAATCGACTGTTTGATATAGATAGATCTATGAACTGTCTAGATCTCATCTATCACCGTCAACAATGAGGTTCGACTGGATTGATACAGCTATGATGATGATGATTGTCTAGAACCAGAAAACCTATAGAACCGACCATACTTCAACTAGTTCATGAAAGCGTGCCATGTCTGTGAAAGCATATGCGAATCTGCTAAAATAGCCAATTCAAGTAGAAATGGGACTACAGCATGTGAACAATCGATTGTTTGATATGGACAGATCTATAAACTCATCAAATCTAACCTGTTATCCTTAACAGTGGGTTCGACCGGATCGATGGCAACCATGATAAAGATAACAGATCAAACCTTTAAAATAAATAGATCTATTCACATTTACCAGAATCATGAAGACACACTATAAGCGTTAAATTACTGGCAATCGGCTATTTAGCCGATGCAGGCATAGTAAACAGTCAAGGTCACGCCTGGTCGAAAGCAAATCTACTAACTAGCATACTCTGATTTAAAGTGCTAACAGTGGGGATCGACCGGATCGTTACAGCCATAATAGCTAGCTATAGACCAGATTCAACTAGCTAGTAAACCTTCTCAAGATCAGACATGCCTTAGCTGCGTACTATGCACGATCAAGATTGAAGTAGAACGGCCGATAAAATATAATCCATCGTTTAAAGTAAGAACCATCGCAATGTGACAAAATAAATGATGGACTAAAAGGATGTCAGGCCGATCTAGATCGATCTTGATCAGGCAGGTTGATACTGCTAAAACTAATGACAACAAGAACATCAGCAAGATCGGTAACTTAATGAATCTACCTGAACGATGCCACCCTTAGGTAGAGCCAATAACTTGACCTTAATCTAATTCGAGCATTGGTGGTCGAACTTAACCGATGCAGCCATACTTAAAGTAGATAAGGATCCATAACTAACTTATACTAGAGCTCATAAGAGGTCAGCCAGACCGATGTAGCCTTACAAATAAAAGTATAAGCCATGACGGTACTTACAGACAAGCCGAAGGTAGACCGGATCGATGCAGCCCTGCTTGTTGAAGAACTCACCGAGATCTACAATACTCCTACTCTTAAGGGTTGGCATGAATCCAAAAAAAGTAATTAGTATTGATTGATTGGATCTTTTTTACAATAGCCAGGGTCCAATATTTATACCCGAAACCTAAACATGAATCCTACTCAAGTACGACTCATTACAATCTTTGGTATAACAGAAAATATTCCTAACTTATGATAACTTGGACCCTAATCTTTCCCTTTTTGTAGAGTCTGACATGTTTCCCCCCTCGACGCCATCCATACGTAGTCCGTTGATATTGTCTGCTGACATCATCTATAAAATAGCCGATTCCAATACTGCATCAAAACCAGCTGACCTCGGTTCACACCAGATCGATCCCTTGAAGATACAATTTTATAAGCCTTGTGTTCCCACGTTCTTTTTTCCCAAATTTTGGTGTAAACAGAATGTTTTAGTGGGTTTCTAGGGTCATCATGAGACTGAGGAGAAACAGCATAAGAGGGATCATTGAGGTCAGGGATGGGTTGAAAGATGGGTTCAGATAAGATGTCTATGTGGTCATACAAGGGGAGAGAATAGGATTGGCTTCTAAATAGCTTGGCTCTCCTTCTATGGCATCACTAGACATGACATCCTTGAATTCTTCCCGATGTCCTATATGGGAATAAGGACGCTTCCTAAGAGATCCCTTCTTGAAAGTATTGGAATTATATTCATTAGAAGGTCTCTTATGAAGATGAAAATTTAATGTTCTCCCAAAATCAACACCAAAAAGTCATCCATAATTTCAATAGGGATTTCCAAAGGTCAAATTCCTTCTTCTCTTGGGGGATTTTGGGGTATTGATGGTTCGGGATTGATAGCTAAATCATGGGATTGGAGTGGTTGTGATTTGGCTATCAAAACTTCCTCTTCTTATTTGGGAGGTGATTCCTTCTCTTCCTCGAGGAGTTCATTATGAATGCTAGTGATTCCATTAATTCTATTAAGCATAGCCCTTGCTTCACTAGCAGACAAATGAAGAAAAGCTCCTCTAGGGGCTGCATCAAGGGATTCCCTGGAATCCTTGCTAAGACCCATGTAAAAATGTTGAATAAGTATAGGGTCTTGAATGGCATGGTCTGGGCCAGTGATGATGAGTTCATTAAAATGGTCCCACGAGGTACCAAGAGATTCTTCTTCTAGTTGTCTAAAATTTAGAACCTCTTTCCGAAGGCTAACCACTTTAGACATGGGAAAGAAATGTAAACAAAATTTAGAGCATAACGTTTCCCAATCTCCTTGCATACTTCCCATGGTTTGACTATACCAATGTTTAGCTCTTCCCGTCAGAGAGAATGGAAACAACTTCCATCTTAAAGTCTTGTCAGACATGCCAGCAATATGCAAGCATGCACAGGTCTGCTCAAACTCTCATAGGTGAGAATATGGGTTTTCATTGCCTTCTCCCAAGAAGGATTGATCCCGAATCAGTTTTATTAAACACAGGCGTAGCTCATAGTCACGTGTTAGGATAGACTCTACGGATTTAGGTGGCCCAAAGCTCGCGCTCATGGGTTTAGTGTATTGATAGATAGGAGTGGAATTCATAATGAGAAAGAAAAGAAAAGAATGAAAGAATAAAAAGATAAAAGAATATGATACAAGGTTAGGCTAGGTTCATAGTTGATTCAGCAACCGTTTCCCCGGCAACAGCGCTAGAAAGCTTGTTGGTATATTTAACGCACACAAATAAATCCGCAAGCGCACGGATACCGCTGTAGCTTTCACCCAGAAGTATTCCAAGTATCATATCCATAGGAAAATGTGTGATACTAACTACAGTCTAACTTAACGAGGGGTAGTGAATAGGTTAAGAGTTAATTTATCTAGGAGTAGCAACAAGGTTAGGATAAATAGGAGCATAGGGTGGATAACTAAGGGTCTCTAGTTCTAACTTGGGTAAGCTTATGTCTTGTACAGTTCAACTAGGGATATTACTTAAGGGAAGACACCAACAAAGGATGCTTTCCTTAGTAATCGGGTCCTACGTGAGCCTACAGATGAGAGGTGGACTACAAAGGATCAATGATGCTATATAGTACAGTGCTATATAGTACTTATGTCACACACACGCGAACTACCACCGATCTAGAATGCAGGGGGCATCCATGATTATCCTAAGTCTAAGCACCACGCTTACACTATGAATAATACTTTAACCTAAGGCCAATAGATTAAAGCACTCAAGAGAGTCATGAACCTGAAGAACAATATAAACAAGATTCTTACTTGAATCAGAAGTTGATTACTAGAGAAATCCTAGAAGCAAGCCTAGGTAGAACTTGAATCCGCCAAGGTACAAGTCATAGAGAGAGCACTGATAGGCTAGCATCTCCTCCAAACTCTTCCCTCACTCTCTATATCACTATTTCTATTTATAATACTAAATCCTATGGAGGACTAATCTTCTCTTGATAGATAGCACTGATCCTCATGGGGAGAATATGAATTAGGGTTTTAGGATCGCCTCTAGGGAGGGGCTAGGGTCTGGTTATATAGCCCTAAGGGTGCAATGTGAGCCCTTGGATCAACCCGACTTAAACAATGGCCTAGATGCGTCCTCAAAGGCGGTGGGAAACCGACCTTCGAAGATGGCTGACAGGTAGGCCCGGAGGAGGCCGGCAGACCTATAGGTGGGACCGGCTAGCCACACCTGGCGACATCTCGCCCTCCACTTCGGTGATGTGGCTTCTAAAGCCTTCTAGAGCCTTCCCACATAGGTGCCGCGGTGGAAATCCATATTTTCCATTGATGTTTAGGTCCTTGGTGGTTTTCTGGACAAATACACCTGTAGTCATGAAATCACCAAAGCTCATGGAATTCATTAGTTTAAACCCCTAGACCTTCATTGGTGATCATATTTATGCCCTTATCCATGTTTAATTGATGGTTTATAATTGTTGATAACTACCGTCAACAAACACATAACACGAGAGATAGCGATTAGACAGGTTCGGGCCATCAGCTTGATGTAATACCCTACGTCATGTGTCTTTGTGGATTGTATTGCATATGATCAGATGAAAATGAGAGGGGTCCCTACCCACCTTATATAGCTCGGGGGGTAGGGTTATAGATCGGTTGTTTCTATCCTGATCGGTTTTACAAGATAGGAAGTTATAGATATTACGAGATCTGGCATATCCGAGCATGTTTCCTAGATCATCGAAGATCTTCACGTAGTCTTGCGGGGCATGCCAACATGTGTTGTGCCTCGCATGGCGTCATCTCATAGGCTAGTCCTCCACTAGTGTCGTGGCCCATGAGCAGTCTTGTGGGCTAGGCCTCCCCTAGCGGCTTGGCTCACACACAGCCCTACTGGTATCAGAGGTTATACCCCCATAGCCAGTCCCCAAGCACCTTGCATCCATTGAGCAACACCGTCCTGAGCTTGTCTGAGCTATTGAGCATGCATCTGAGCTGCTGAACATGCTGTCCGAGCTGTTTGAGCATGTGTTCGAGCTTTATGAGCATGCGTCTGAGCTATCTGAGTATGCATCTGAGCTATTCGTCTGGTTGCTGGAGCTGAGCACACTCAAAGCTAGGGTTTGTTAGAAGGATGTAAGGAGCTCAAGTAAAAAAATTCAAAGTCTCCACCCTAGGTGAAGTGTGCCCACTTAGGTTCCGGACATAGAAGTTGGTCACATGGCATCCTTGACTTAGTTAGCGTGGAAGAACTTAGCCATTTTGTAGAAGATTAAGTCAAAAAATAAGCACATTCACCCCGAGGTGAACTATGCCCACTTAGTCCCCGAGCCCGGTAGTAGGTGAAGTAGTGACATGATGCTAGGGTCCAAAATAGTGGTCTTTAGGTGCTGGCCCAGTCCCCAGTGTCGCTAGAAACCAGTGTGGAAATAAATACAGTCATCGTGAGATGACATGTACACACGTAGCCCACAAGCCTGCTCGAAGATTACGAAGAAATCTTGTAGTAGGGTTAGAGAAAAAATATCATGTCGTAGCAACACTCAACATTCAATATCAACCCGCGTTTGACATGGTTTGATGTGGTGGCCCACTAGGCCCACTTAGCGGCCCAGCGGCATGCGGAGACTTTGGAAGAGAATGCGGCGCGGTGGGCACGGTTTCCCAAAAACTCTAGAAGGAGGAGGGTCAGGAGTCGAACCGTTATAAGAGCACCGCAACCCTGGCGCACATTCCCTACTCTCTCTCCGCCACTTCATCTTCTTCCTCGCACCCACGTCGCTTCACCTGGCAACTGCTCCACCATTACAGCAACCGCAAGCGTGCAACCTCCTCCAAGCGATAGATCTCCTGGATGGCGCCCAAAAGAAACTATGGCGGTTCGTCAGCAATGAGGCAACGCTCAATTGGTTGGTACAAGATGGTGTGCTGCCCGATAGGGTGATGGCGGGATGACGTCCGACTCGCGGTGAGAGCTTTTCGATTCCTTGCGGCGACGAATTAGTAGTTTTTGAAGATTATTTCTATTGTGGATTTGGTGTTCCAATCCATCCATTTCTCCATGGATTGATTGATTATTACGAGTTTAGTCTTTGCAATCTAGGCCCAAATTCCATCCTCCATGTCTCTGTCTTCATCCATTTTTATGTGGCTTATCTTGGCATTCTTCTGCATTTTGATCTCTTTCGCTACTTCTTCTGTTTGAAAGCCCGAGGGGGTTTTGGATCTAGGATCGTATGCAACGCGTACTTGTAGCTTCGGGATGAGATGGTTGGCCAATACATCACCACCCCATTGAATACAAATGTGAAGTATTGGGCACAACGATGGTTCTACATGCCACAGGGGGAACACTATGTGGCATGTGACATTGATCAGATTCCTGTGAGTAACACTAAGTGGTCGGAGAGACCTGGTGCCAATGGGATGGAGCAAGTGATGGAGCTGTTGGCACCGATCGACCGGAGAAGGGTGGATGGGGTCATAGTGGTGACAAACTTCACTTTTCAGTGATGCCAGCCCAGCAAGGAGAGAGCACATCCTGGATATGAATTCCCGGGGAGATACTGATGGGACCCATGAAGCACCTGAGCTGATTAACCAGGATGAAGTCATGCAGCAAATTGGGGTGTTGTTTAACCTCATGGGGCATCATAAGATCAACGATCAGCAGAGGGCCTTCAGTGTAGGGACCCTCCGACCATGGGTAAGTGCCTTCTTTTTAGTTTTGGTTGATCCCTTATCTTGTTGCAATTGTGATATATTCATTCGTTTTCCTAAAGATTCGTGGGCAGGAATGGTTGGTATACTTCTCGGTGGTGCCATTAGCTGATTGGCCAAGGGGTGTTGATGCCCGATCGAGCTGTCCTCAGCGTCGATCCTACCTAGAGGCAGGTGGGGATAGCTCGACCGACCTTGATAGTGAAGATGAAGATGAGCGGGCGCCTTATGTTCGTGAGAAGCTCTAGGGGAAGCGGTCGACTAGCGTGGAGCCGTCC
The DNA here is from genome assembly GCF_019320115.1 of Miscanthus floridulus. Taxonomy (NCBI): domain Eukaryota; kingdom Viridiplantae; phylum Streptophyta; class Magnoliopsida; order Poales; family Poaceae; genus Miscanthus; species Miscanthus floridulus. The sequence continues at coordinate 118,594,462 of NC_089588.1, read as the reverse complement.
TCGAAAAGAAGAAAAATAGCTACATCATCTTGCCATGAAGAGAAGCTGGTAACCATTGGCGCGTCCGCCCAGCCTCGAAGACGGCAGGTGGTGATGTCAAGCTCGTCATACGACGATGAACAAGCAGCGCCTCCTTCACTGAGGGCCGTGACACCCCCACCATCTGCGCCGGCTAGGGCAGAGACTCGGGAGAGGTGGTGGATGCATGGGTCTACAACAACATTGCCTGATAGCACGTGGGAGGCTCCAGCAGCAACAACTCAAGTGGAACCGTCAACTATAGACCGATGGCTATCACAGTCCCCGAGACCACACGGATGACTCTAGTGGCAGCAGCGCAAGCGACCACCATGGTCCCCGAGACCACGCGAGCGACTCTTGTGGCAGGGGTAGAGGCACTGGGCAGTTCAGCTGTTGGGCAAGCCAGTTCCAAGAAGGGACACAGGATCCGAGTTGTGCAGCGGGAGTCCCAGTTGTAAGTGCTTTATTTATTGGCCATATTCTTTTGGCATGGTGATATGCTACTTGATGAATTTTTTTTTGTTGTAGTGCGGAGTCGACGGAGGTCCTACAACCATTGGCTGCTGATGATGGAAGGCACATGGAGGAGTTGGCAGCTCCCCATGCCGAGCAAGCACAGGCAAGGGTGGATCCGGTCGCCCCCACCTTGGAGCAGCCGACGGTTGTGGAACTAACCACCCCTACTATGGAGGAGCCCTCAACAACTGGACCAACCTCACCTGGCGACGAATTGCATGACGAGGGCAATCCTGGTGTAGAGGAGGCGTGTGATGCTGTGGTGATGTCGAGTGGCCTTGCCGGAGTAGGTACAGAGCCTGCAGGGGACGCGCCAAGCAGTGCAGCACAAGGGCCACCCGCGGTTGATGAACAAGAGTCTACAAGCATCAGTGAAAGACCTCCAAGCGTGCCTGCTCCAAAAGCGCCACTTTAGGGAAGACCTAGAGGTGAAGGTTCTGGCATTAGAGAAGGAGCGCGAGTAAATGGAGGTGGAGAGCCAGTCGATGTCCGAGCAGCTCAGCCGTAGCACTGATTGTCAGAAAGGTAGGTCTCAGAATTTTGTTTTGGTGGTATTCAGCACTGTGAGACGTCTGACTATTATACACAGCACTAGAGATGGAGCTCGGCCTTTCCTAGGTGGCCTTCGGCCAGATTCAGGAGGCGAAGGAGAAGGCGGAGAAGATCGAGAAAATCACTAAAGATATTCGACATGAGTGTTTTTCACTCTATTTTGACTTGTGTGGCCTTAAGCGCATGCATAGCATACGACTGTCTTGTTTGCAGAGTATCGACACTAGGCTCAGGAGCAGTTCTAGGTGCTCGTGGAGCAAGTGAAAGCCCATGATGAAAAGCAGGAGGTGATGACCGTGGGAATCCAGCCCGTGCTAGACTGCGTCAATCTTGAGCAACCTGAGGGAGCATGACTACCCGAAGATGAGCCATACCAGTCGGATGTCGATCATTGCCAAACAGCATGGGCGAACTTCAAGGAGTTCGCACATAGCACCGCCCGTGTTGCGACTAGGCTAGGTCCTTAGTCCCCAGACCATGGCTAAAAATTCCTTAAGCCACTTGCCGGAATGCTTCTGCTTGTTCATGTAGAGCCTTTTCTTCAACGCGTCGAGAATCATGCCGTTGGCGCGCTCAACTTGTCCATTAGCCCTAGGGTGCGCAATCAAGACGTACTTAACTGAGATGCATCTTTCGTTGCCAAAGTCCTAGAAATTGGCACTAGTGAATGTGGACCCCAAGTCGGTGATGATGCTATTTGGAAGGCCAAACCGGTGAATGATGTGGTCAAGCAGCTCGGCTACCTTCTTCGCTGTAGCTTGGACCAGGGGTTTGTATTCGATCCACTTGGAGAATTTGTCAATGCAGACGTAGACCCAGCAGAAACCTCCCAGCATGGGCTTTAAAGGCCTGATCATATCCAGTCCCCAGCATGCGAAGGGCCAAGATGTAGGAATCGTTTGCAAGGCCTGGGCCGGGACATGGATTTGCTTAGTAAAAAATGACAATTCTCGCACCAGCGAACAAATGCCTCAACATCGGCAACTGCAGAAGGCCAATAGAAACCAGCTCAGAAGGCTTTACCGACCAGTGTTCTAGAGGCTGCGTGATTGCCGCAAGTGCCGACGTGGATCTCCTTGAGTTTCTTCTCACCGTCTTCCACAGAGATGCACTTGTGGAGTAGCTCTACCTTGGCGTTTTTATGATATAACTTTCCTTCAACTAGGATGTAATGCTTGTTGTGCTGGGTGAGGTGTTCTCTCTCTGTGTTGTCAGCTGGGACATCAGCAATGGTGAGGTATTTGATGAAAGGTTCCCTCCAATCACTGCTCGGGCCAGGGACCGTCGCGACTAACGGCTCGATAGGTGGCTTTTCTTCAATGTCTTCGTACCCCTGCTTGATCGACAACGTCATGAGGTCCTGGACGAACACTCCGGCAGGAACTTCGGCTTGGGTCGACCCTAACTTTGACAGCGGCTGCTTGGTTGTCAGCCCAAACCACATGGTGGTACTCGATACCATAGAACTTGTCTTCTAACTTTCTTATCGCGGTGCAGTAAGCGTCCATCTTCTTGTTGGTGCAATTCCAATCCTTGTTGAGCTGATTGATCACGAGTGCGGAGTCGCCGTACACCTAGAGGCATTTAACGCCGAGCACGATAGCTATACAGAGACCATGAAGTGCCATCTCGTATCCAAGTCATACTAGGTGCACATTCCAGGAATATCCCCCAGCCAGTACAAATTGCCAGGGATAGCATTGGTATTCTCTCCTCAAACCACCTCTGCTTCTTGGGTTGCGCCTACGGGCTTGCAGGCGGCCCACGACCCGGTGTCGTGCTCCTGCGGGAACTTCCTCCTTGCCGGCGGAGGTCTTTGAGGGTTCTTTGTGATCTCCACCTGGGAAGCCTCCGCTTGAGCCTCCATTTCACCATGTGGGCCGTCGCCTTCTCTTAGACCGTCGGAGCCTCCACCTCAGGCTATCCGGTGACCTTCGCCGGTCATGGCCGCTGGGGTGAAGGCCTCTGACTAACTTCCCTGCACATCACTCATGCAATCGGTTAGCGTTAGTTCCTATTGTTGTAGTGCGTCTTAGCCTCCGCGGCTCATAACCGTGTCCCAATAGATATTTAATTATTATTTGTAATAACTTATAGTAGTACTTAGATGTAGAATTGAATGATATCTAAATTTTTTTATAATAGCTCAACTGGATCATTGAGATACAAATAAAAATATGTTACTTTATTTCATCTTTCATAATAGCATTTATGAGTAATTTGAATGCAAACTTAGGGTCTACTTTGCATTAACTTTCATAATAGCAATGTGGGTAATTTATAAAAAATATTAGGGTGTTATGTTAAATTATTTGTTAGTAATTGTAGAACTGGGTAATTTAATATAAATTTAGTTGATTTATTTGAATTATCTTTCACAATAACTGACTTGAGTAATTAAGATACAAATTTAGGGGGTTATTGAGAAATATTTTTCATATCGACAAGATTGGATAATTTAGATATAAATTTAGGTTTTATTTCGAATTGTTTTTCATAATGGAAGAGTGGGTAATTTCAATTTAAAATTAGGGGTTTACTTTATGCCTTTTTTATAATGGCAGAAGTGGGTAATTTTTTATAAAGCAGAATAGATCGCATGACTATTATTGATTACGATGATATTCTATCAAACTAAGGGCTAGATTTGCTTATTATTTTGAGACTTTCTAAGATTATCTCTTTTTCTAGCACGTCTAGTGAGAAGTGACGTGGAGGCTCCATTGGGGCCTCCAATTAGTAATGGTAAGATGGTAGAGGTGGGTAAATTTTTATAGAATAGAACATATTCAATGATTGTTTTTGGTGACGACGATAAGAGTCTACCGAAACAATGACCAAATATTTCCGATTATCGTAAGAATTTATAGAATTTATTTTTCGAGCATGTAGTGTTTGGTGAAAATAAACATGGCAGTACAATGAAAAAAAGAAGGACGAATGCCGAACAGATGGATTCCTATTTCTTCATGGTTGAAAAAATTTGTCTCCTCTTTATCTTTTATATATAATAACTGCATTATGACACACATGTAAGTTGTTTTTTTGTCATGTCTGTGATATTAACTTCTATCTGATTTTTTGGGTTAATACTTCAATGAAAGTGATGGTATGGCCGTTAATTCATTAACCTAGTGCCCTTCGCCAAATAAATAAGTAACCACGTGAGGGTAGTTGCTTGGCCCCCTTGTGATAGGGTACTTTTTAACGTGTTAATATATCCAAAAAGAAAACGGATTAATAATAAACAACAAGATTTTGGGCTATCTTTTTATCTATAATGGCAGTGGTGGGTAATTTCTTAGAAAACAAAATAGATCAAATGGTTATTAATGGCTAGTGTTTTGATTTGATAGTTAGATGTTTCTGATTAACGTGAGAATTTCTAGCATTTATCTTTTTTGTTAGCGCGTCTGGTGAGAATTAACGTGGAGCCTTCATTGGGGCATGTAATTAGTAATAGTAAGATATGTTACAAGGAAAAATGTCATCTCATCCTTTTTTTAACATGCCAAATTCAATATACATCATAAAAAACAATTTCAGGAGACAATGTATTTTAATTTCAGGGATGGCGTTTTTATCGCACTGTCTCTACAAAATCATTTCGGAGCTCAAAGGCCAACACCACTCCTGCCTCAGGAAACCCCAAAGCATAAAAGAACCCACCCTGGCCCAACCGCACATTCTTGGTATTGTTATGAAATCAAAGTTTAGAAGAGATATGAAAATGACAGTTTCAGAGTGACCAAATTAGCGAGATGGAGATAAGTCGAAGCATTCACATTGGGAAGATCTTATGTTCATAATAGCCTCCTCCTACAGTTTGTCATTATAAATAGGAGGTCACTTTCATTAGATGTAACACAAGTGAAATACAAAAGAGCTCTCACTTACTCTCCATTCTCTGTTCTAGACCTATTTAGTGTCTATGCGAAGAATTCAATTTCTATTATGTTCTGCCTACCTTGCTAAGGGTACAACAACAACAACAACAACAAAGCATTTTAAGTCCCAAACAAGCTGGGGTAGGCTAGAGTTGAAACCCAGCAGAAGCCATCAAGGTTCAGGCACGTGAATAGTTGTTTTCCAAGTACTCCTATCTAAGGCTAAATCTTTGGGTATATTCCATCCTTTCAAGTCTCCTTTTATTGCCTCTACCCAAGTAAACTTCGGTTTTCCTCTACCTCTTTTCACGTTACTATCCTGGCTTAGGATTCCACTACGCACCGGTGCCTCTGGAGGTCTCCATTGGACATGTCCAAACCATCTCAACCGGTGTTGGACAAGCTTTTATTCAATTGGTGCTACCCCTAATCTATCACGTATATCATCGTTCCGAACTCGATCCCTTCTTGTATGACCGCAAATCCAACGCAACATACGCATTTCCGCGACACTTATCTGTTGAACATGTCGTCTTTTCGTAGGCCAACATTCTGCACCATACAATATAGTAGGTCTAATCGCCGTCCGATAAAACTTGCCTTTTAGCTTTTGTGGTACCCTTTTGTCACATAGGACACCAGATGCTTGGCGCCACTTCATCCCCCCTGCTTTGATTCTATGGCTAACATCTTCATCAATATCCCCGTCTCTCTGTAGCATTGATCTTAAATATTGAAAGGTATCCTTTCTAGGTACTACTTGACATTCCAAACTAATATCTTCCTCCTCCCGAGTAATAGTGCCGAAGTCACATCTCATATACTCAGTTTTAGTTCTACTGAGTCTAAAACCTTTGGACTCAAAATCTCCCGCTATAACTCCATTTTCTGATGCACTCCTGTCCGGCTTTCATCAACTAGCACTACATCGTCCGTGAAAAACGTACACCAAGGGATGTCCCCTTGTATGTCCCTTGTGACCTCATCCATCACTAAGGCAAACAGCTAAGGGCTCAAAGCTAACCCTTGATGTAGTCATATCCTAATCGGGAAGTCATCCGTGTCACCATCACTTGTTCGAACACTAGTCACAACATTGTTGTACATGTCCTTAATGAGCCCGACGTACTTCGTTGGAACTTTATGTTTGTCCAAAGCCCACCACATAACATTCCTTGGTATTTTATCATAAGCCTTCTCCAAGTCAATAAAAACCATGTGTAGGTCCTTCTTCTTCTCCCTATACCGCTCCATAACTTGTCTTATTAAGAAAATGGCTTCCATGGTTGACCTTCCGGGCATGAAATCAAATTGGTTCATAGAGACCCGCGTTATTGCTCTCAAGTGATGCTCGATAACTCTCTCCCATAGCTTCATAGTATGGCTCATCTACTTAATTCCCCGGTAATTAGTACAACTTTGAATATCCCCTTTATTCTTGTAGATCGGTACCAATATACATCTCCTTCACTCATCAGGTATCTTGTTCGATCAAAAAATATGGTTGAACAGCTTGGTTAGCCATACTATAGCTATGTCCCCAAGGCATCTCCACACCTCGTTTGGGATGTCATCCGGTCCCATCGCCTTACCTCCTTTCATCCGTTTCAGCGCTTCTCTGACCTCAGATTCTTGGATTCTCCGAACAAAGCGTCTATTGGTGTCATCAAAAGAGTCATCCAACTAAAAGGTCGTGTCCGTATTCTCACCATTGAACAATTTATCAAAATACTCTTGCCATCGATGTCGGATCTTATCCTCCTTCACCAAGAGATGCTTCCTTTCATCCTTAATGCACTTAGCTTGGTTGAAGTCCCTTGTCTTTCTCTCACGAACCCTAGCCATCTTATAAATGTCATTCTCTCCTTACTTCGTGCTCAAATGTTGGTAAAGATCCTCGTACGCTCTACCCTTTGCCACACTTACAGCTCGCTTTGCAATCTTCTTTGCCACCTTGTACTTCTCTATGTTGTCCACACTCCTGTCATGGTACAAGCGTCTATAGCATTCTTTCTTCTCCTTAATAGTGAAAAATCCAATAAGTTCTTCCACACACCTATTCAAGCACACATGTACAGAGGAGTCGTTGTTGCACAGTCACCTTGCTGCGCAGGTCGCCGCTTGAATGAGCAGGCCACATTCGTGGGTGCACCAGCCCTGACGCCGCATGAGCCTTTGAAAGATTAGGGCTAGGGTTTTGAACAGTCTTTCTGTACCTATATGTGAGGAACAACATTAACAAACCATCCTAATGGACGTCCATGGATGCCCAGGTCTCAATCGGGCCTAACAGGCTCACCCATGAATCATCAAACAGGGTTCCATTAGGCCTACTGCGAATATTTGCTACACAAAGCCCTTGTGTATGCAAATAGTGGCTCGAAGTCCACTCCGTCATACAAACACATCACCCAAAGTCTATAAAATTAATATTGGTTCAAAGTCCTCAAAAAAAAGCGCACGGCATAGTTTATATTTTGTTGCAAATTATTGGGCTGTTCTACTTTTTGTTCGGCCAACAATCCCTCTAGGCCTCTACTGGGCTTTTCTCGGGTAGTTTAATCTTTATTGGGCCCAAAAATATCTTTTCCAGCACAAGCAAGAGGCTAGGCTGCCCGTCAAGCACACCACCGATCGATCACTGCGACCCTGCGAGCATCCGGCCGGCGGTCCGCAGGGGTAGAAGATGTAGCGTAGGACGCTTACATCTACTACCATGGTCGTCGTTTTGAGGCCATGAAGGAGGATCGTTTTAGGTTCCTTCCTCGCAATGATCATGAGGGTATTTGGTAGGTCTTGGCACCACCAGAAAGTGATCCAACTCTGGAAGCAACAGTGCGACATGTCCATGCCATGCAGGGGGTAGATGAAGAAGTCAAGGGAGAGCTGCGTGCATCGCAGAGGGCCGAGAGGAATCTCTAGAAGCAGGTTGACAAACTGCGTGCTCAACTTGGGCTGCCACCGATCTACAAGAAGCCCCAGTCGTTCACCATGATTGACACCGCCCCATAGGTGTTTGGTGCCTTGTTTAAAGTTACGACATTGTTAGTTCATGTGTCATGTCTAGTCTTGTTTTGTCTTTATGAACTTTAGTGATTAGATGTCTTTAATTGTGAACTTGGATGATTTGGAGTTTGTTTGATTGCTAGAAGTTTGTGGGCATGTCCACAAATTCCATAGGTTTGAACCTTAAGTTTAGATGAGGTCTTAATGCAGATGGGTTGCTTTATCATATCTGTGCTGTGCTGTTTTCTGGAGCAGCTTGTGTTCTTTATCTTGTATCTCGAAATCTGGGCTACCAAAAAATCTGAAATTTTTGTGGAGATATCTAGACTTCTGTATCTTTCAAATGTCTCTAGAATCACATTGATATCTGTTCAGGTTTGTGAGATCTAGCTGTCACAAGTTGATGTTTCTGTGTAGACTGGAACCCAGAACCGATTCGGTTTAGCTCTGTTTTTGACCATGTGTATATCTGAATCTGTAAAAGTGTTATAAATAAAAGTTGTAGCTGATCTCCTAAGCTTTCTAACCATTCTTGGTACGCCTCTATTGGGTGTCTGAAACTCAAGTTATGACAGATTTACCAAACTGTTGTACTTGAATCTTGTCCAGAAAATCCTCAGCGTTGTTCCTTATCTTTTATATGTTCTCTATAATTTAGAAATCTCTAAAATTTTGTGCATTGGTTTGGAAAGCAGATGTCCACAAGAGGAGGAAGAGTTAGAGGCCGTGGTCATTGTTGTGGTGCTCCCATGAATCCACCACCACTGCCACCAGTGACTATGGAGCAATTGATGGGAATGCAAGCACAGTTGATGCAAGCCATGATGCAACGCTTGGATAATGAACCTGCAAGAGGACCACCGCCTGTTCAGGTTAGAGACAAGCATGGAGAATTCATGAAGGGTTGCCCTCCGGTGTTCACCCATGCCTCAGACCCCTTGGAGGTAGATGATTGGTTGCATGATGTGGAAAAACAACTTAACATAGCACAATGCAATGAGCTTGAGAAGGTGTTGTATGCTTCTGGTCAACTCCAGGGAGCAGCTCAGGATTGGTGGGATTCTTTCCAGTATGGACTCCCCAATGATGCTCCTGTTATCACCTGGCGGGAATTTAAGGACAATTTCCGGTCATATCATATCCCTGATGGACTAGTGGAGTTGAAGCAGGAGGAATTCATGTCCCTTAAGCAAGGATCCATGTCTGTGGCGGAGTATCATGACAAGTTTGCTCAACTATCACGCTATGCTCCAAATGATGTAGCTGAGGATAGGGAGAAGCAACGCCGCTTCCTCAAGGGACTCTATGATGGCCTGCAGCTCTAGCTTATGTCCAACACATACCCTAACTTTCAGGCATTGGTGAACCGCGCTATTATGATTGACGATAAGTGCAAAGAGATAGAAGCCAAGAAGAGGAGGCTTCAAGGGCAAGCTTCTGGAAGCAATACCCACCCGCGTGCCTATCCCTAGTAGGGTTTCAGTAGAGGAATCAAGGACCATCTAACCAGAGAAACCGTGGTTAGTATCCTCAGCGTAACCAATTCCAACAACGCCCTCAGTACCAGCAACAGTTTGGTAATCGGCATCCCCAGCAACAGACCGGCAATCCGACATCATGCCAGGGAATGCCGAACAATGCTCCTATGAAGAGTGGTGTACCCAATAACCCCAACGCATTCTACCACTATGGAGAAGTTGGTCACTATGCTCATCAGTGTCCAAAGAAGCAGAACCAACAAGCTCCACAGAACCAGAATGGCAATCCGAAGTTCAATGCCCGACCACCTCACACCACTAAAGTGAACTATGTGTCATCTGATGCAGCTCAGGAGACACCCGAGGTCATGTTGGGTATGTTCAGTGTTAACTCTATCTCTGCTATAGTACTTTTTGATTCAGGTGCTTCGCATTAATTTATTTCCCAAGCTTTTGTTAGAATGCATAGCATACCTTTATGTGCCATGAAAAACCCCATACTAGTAAATTCACCGGGAGGTAGCATGTCAGCTTCTTATTGGAGTCCCTCCACTAGTATTCCCTTAAGGGGGGTAGACTTCAAAGTGAAACCTATTGTGTTGAGAACAACGGGAATTGATCTTATTCTGGGTATGAATTGGATGAAACAACACCGAGCAGTGATTCAGTGTCAGGAGAGATCTATTGTTGTGACATCACCCAATGGAGATAGAATTTGTGTAGAAGTGGTATTGCAAGCTCAGTCAATGGCCACTATGAACTAGCTGGATGGTGATGCCAATAAACAAGATCGTGTTGTGGAGGAGTTCCCGGATGTTTTCCCCGATGACTTGCTAGGTATGCCACCTGACCGTGACATTGAATTCATTATTGAATTATTACCTGGAACTGCACCAATAGCTAAACATCCATATAGAATGAGGGTTAATGAATTAGAAGAGCTTAAGAAACAACTAAAAGAGTTGCAAGAAAAAGGTTTCATACGCCCTAGTTCTTCCCCATGGGGGGCACCTGTGATATTTGTGGATAAGAAGGATGGTACCCAATGGATGTGTGTGGATTATCGTTCACTTAATGAGGTTACTATCAAGAATAAATACCCTTTGCCAAGGATTGATGATTTGTTTGATCAGTTGAGAGGAGCCTATGTGTTCTCCAAGATTGATCTCCAGCTCAGGTTACCATCAGCTAAAGATTCGAAACTCAGGACATACCCAAGATAAGCATTCACTACACTGGTATGGCTTATATGAGTATACCGTTATGTCTTTTGGATTGACCAATGCACCTGCATACTTTATGTATCTGATGAATAAGGTGTTCATAGAGTTTCTTGATAAATTTGTGGTGGTATTCATTGATGACATACTGATATTCTCCAAGACTGAAGAACAACATGCTGAACATATAAGGCCGGTCTTGCAAAAGCTTAGAGAACATAAGTTGTACGCTAAGCAGAGCAAGTGTGAGTTTTGGTTGAAGGAGGTCTCTTTTCTGGGTCATGTTGTCTCCAATGGTGGAATAGCAGTGGATCCAAGCAAGGTGCAAGATGTATTGAATTGGAAACCACCAACCAATGTAAGTGAGATTCGTAGCTTTTTGGGATTGGCTAGATACTACAGGAGGTTCATTGAAGGTTTTTCCAAGCTTGCTAAGCCTATGACAACTCTATTGGAAAAGAATGCTAAATTTGTATGGTCTGATAAATGCCAGACAAACTTTGATGAGCTAAAGAAGAGATTGACTATAGCTCCAGTGTTGATTTTGCCTAGATTTAAGCAAGAACTTCTCTATATATTGTGATGCATCTCGTTTGGGCCTTGGATGTGTTCTTATGCAAGAAGGAAGAGTGGTGGTGTGGGGGTACGACCCCCAGTATCCTCAAGACAAGACATGGGCCGCACCATCAGAGGTGGCCCAGTCCACAAGATCAAGGCATGCATGGCGCTACTCGATGTGCAATGCAAGCTATTGTATAGTACCAAATAGGATACTTTACTTGTAACCCTGTCCCTCCAGACTATATAAGGAGAGGCAGGGGTCCCCTAGCGGACATGATCCATCTAGATCTATCTACTGCATCTCAATACAATACACCAAAGACACAGAACATAGGGTATTACGTCGATCAGACGGCCCGAACCTGTCTAAATCGCTATCTCTACGCCTTATGTCACCATCCAGTTCCTGATTACGTGCACCCCCACTGACAAATCTACCATCGCGGGATACCCCTCGGTGGACTGCCAATGATATTCTATCGATAGTTGGTGCACTAGGTAGGGGTGTGTGCTTGATCCATGGCGAGCCAGATGGACCTCAAATCAACAGCGCGTTCTCGTCATCAATCTCATGGAGATCCATGCCGGTCCACGACGACGATTCATCGCTGGCTACATCAGCCCCCACGACCATAGATCCGATCTTGGAACCACCTCCGAGGTCACCTTCATCAACAACTCACCGTCCGCTTCCTCGCTACCAGAGGAGGCAGATCAACAACGATGATCTGATCGTATCCATCGATCGGGTCGGTCTGAAACTCGCTGATTGCCTCTCCATCGCTGAATCAGCTCTGGACACTATGGTTCAGCGCCAACCACCCTCCGATCCAGATCTATCGGAGGCTGCTCGGGAAACTCCAGGGGTTACGGCCCTACCCTTCGGATTCACCAACGCTGCCGCCGCTTACCAACAAGCCCTGAGGGGCAAATTCACCGACCAGGTTGAAGACGTCCATCCTCTCGCCGACTAGATAACGCCATACGTCGCCGACTAGACTTTCTACCTAAAGCTAAGTCACATTTTAATATTCTTCTAAATATTCTCCAATCTTCGTTAATCGTCATAATGTTTCTCCGGGCTGTTTTCTCCATGTTTGCTCTCCAAACGATTTACCGAACCCCTGAACAGTCCAGTTGATGCTCGGATGCCTCTAGAGATGGCCCTATTTCTGGCTCCTCTCTACACGTGCACTGAGCGTCTGCCCTCTGCATTATGGGTGGTCAGTAGTGGCTCCTTAGCGACGCCTGTTCCTCCTACATGTGCACGGGCTCCGCGCTCCACGTTATGGTTAACAGGCTAGCTAGGGCTGGAGACTCAGCTGCACACTAACTGTTCGGGCGGTTTATATTAAATACATCTTCACACCAACTGATCGTCAAGCTACATACGCCATTTTTTTCTCCAGAGTTCATTTATTTTTACATCATGTACTACCTGTTCTACATGTTTGTGTTGCAGGATCATAGTCCAGGTGATCGGACCACCTGGTGCTCGGACTTCTCCACTGATCAACTAGGTCGGACCGCTTGGTTCATGGACTCCATCGCCAACCAGTTGATCGGACTGTTCGTCGGTCGCTTCTACTCAATGCTCATTTCACCGCCGACCAGTTGACCAGACTGTTCGTCGCTCATGCTTCATCGCCAGCTACGCCGATTACTCCTCGGCGCATGGATACTTCGTGCTCGAGGACTAAGTGGGCACACTTCACCGCACGACGTCGTCAGCTACGTCGGTGCTCGGACCTCGCTGCCTATGCCGAGGACTCCTCAGTGCTCAGACCTCACCGCCTACGTCAGAGGACTCCTCGGTGCTCGGACATCGCCGGCTTCGCCGGGGACTCCTCGGTGCTCGGACATCACCGCCTACACCGGGGACTCCTCAGTGCTCGGTCATCGCTGGCGACACCAGGGACTCCTCACTCCTCGATGCTCAGACATTGCCAGCTTCGTCGGGGACTCGTCGCTCCTCGGCGCACGGTCATCACCGGCGACGCTAGGAACTCCTCGCTCCTCGGTGCTCGGTCATCGCCAGCGCCGTCGAGGACTCCTCGCTCCTCGGTGCTTGGTCATCGCTAGTGATGCTGGGGACTCCTCGCTCCTCGGAGCTCGGTCATTGCCAGTGATGCCGGGGACTCCTCGCTTCTCGGTGCTCGGTCATCGCCAGCGACGTCGGGGACTCCTCGCTCCTTGGTGCTCGGTCATCGCCAGCGATGCTGGGGACTCCTCGCTCCTCGGTGCTCGGTCATCGCCAGCGACACCGGGGACTCCTCTCTCCTCGGTGCTCGGACATCACCAACGACACTGGGGACTCCTCGCTCCTCGGTGCTCGAAGATCGCTACCGACGCCGGGGACTCCTCGCTCCTCGGTGCTCGGTCATCGCCAGCGACGCTGGGGACTCCTCGCTCCTCGGTGCTCGGTCATCGCCAGCGACGCTGGGGACTCCATGCTCCTCGGTGCTTGGTCATCGCCAGCGATGCCGGGGGCTCCTCGCTCCTCGGTGCTTGGTCATCGCTAGCGATGCTAGGGACTCCTCGCTCCTCGGTCGTCGCAAGCGACGCCGGGGACTCCTCGGTGCTCGGTCATCGCCAGCGACGCCGGGGACTCCTCGCTCCTCGGTGCTCGGTCATCGCCAGCGACCCTGGGGACTCCTCGCTCCTCGGTGCTCGGACATCACTAGCGACACTGGGGACTCCTCGGTGCTCAGTCATTGCCAGCGACGCTGAGGACTCCTCGCTCCTCGGTGCTCGAACATCACCAGTGACGCCGAGGACTCCTCGCTCCTCAGTGCTCGGACATCGCCGACGACGCCGGGGACTCCTCGCTCCTCGGTGCTCGGACATCAGCAGCGACGCCGGGGACTCCTCGCTCCTCGGTGCTCGGACATCACCACCGACGCTGGGGACTCCTCGCTCCTCGGTGCTCGGTCATCGCCAGCGACGCCAGGGACTCCTCACTCCTTGGTGCTCGGTCATCATCAGCGACGCCGGGGACTCCTCACTCCTTGGTGCTCGGACTTCACCAGCGACGCTAGGGACTCCTCACTCCTTGGTGCTCGAACATCGCCAGCAATGCCAGGGACTCCTCGCTCCTTGGTGCTCGGTCATCGCCAGCGACGCCAGGGACTCCTCGGTGCTCCCTTGGTGGTCGGATCTTGCTATGTCTCATCGGTGTGCTATCAAGCTGCTCCATGCTATTCGAATCAGGGTGCTGATCTTGGGCAGCATGTCTGGGGTCTTGATACGTGCATGTTAGACGACGTCAGCAAGCTTTTAGACTTCTTTTTTCTTTGACCCTGCTACAAGATTCATTCTTCGTCTTCCAGCAGGCTTGGGGACTAAGTGGGCACACTTCACCTTGTGGTGAATGTGCTTGTTCTCATCTTAAGGCTACGCCCGAGGACTAGCTGCCTGCTCAGGCTAGTTTTCTACTTTCTGACCCTAGGCACCACGCGACTACGTCACCTACTATCAGGCTCGGGGACTATCTATGGGGTACGACCCCCGGTATCCTCAAGACAAGACATGGGCCGCACCATCAGAGGCGGCCCTGACCCACAAGATCAAGGCATGCACGGCGCTGCTCGGCGTGCACCGCAAGCTATTGTATAGTACCAAATAGGATACTTTACTTGTAACCCTGTCCCTCCAAACTATATAAGGAGAGGCAGGGGTCCCCTAGCGGACACGATCCATCTAGATCTATCTACTGCATCTCAATACAATACACCAAAGACATAGGACGTAGGGTATTACGTCGATCAGATGGCCTGAACCTGTCTAAATCACTGTCTCTGCGCCTTGTGTCACCATACGGTTCCTGATTACGCGCACCCCCACCGACAAATCTACCATCGTGGGATACCCCTCTGTGGACTGCCGACGATATTCTAGTCAACAAGTGGCATATGCATCTAGACAATTGAGGAAGCATGAGTTGAACTACCCAACTCATGACTTGCAATTGGCAGCTGTGGTTCATGCTTTGAAGATCTAGAGACATTATCTACTTGGGCATAAGAGTGATATCTATATAGATCACAAGAGTTTGAAGTATATCTTTACCCAGTCAGACCTGAATCTAAGACAACAACGTTGGTTAGAATTGATCAAAGACTATGATTTGGAAGTGCATTATCATCCGGGAAAAGCAAATGTCCTAGCTGATGCACTTAGCAGGAAGAGCTATGCCAATGGACTTCGGATGATATTTATGCCAGCAGAATTGTGTGCTGAAATGGAGCATCTCAACTTGAGCTTTGTCACTAATGCAATGGAATTGGTGATAGAGCCTACCTTGGAGCAAGAGATACGCAAAGGACATTTGGAGGATGAGAAACTTAAGGAGATAGCGGAGAATAAAATGCTTGGAAAGGCACCAGGATTCAGAATGGATGAGAATGGTACTCTTTGGTTCGAGGAAAAGGATATGTGTACCTGAAGTGAAGGCTATCCGTGATGCAGTTCTGTAAGAGGCACATGAGTCTGCTATTTCTATACATCCCGAAAGTACCAAGATGTATTTGGATCTCAAAGAGAAGTATTGGTGGTATGGTATGAAGAGAGATGTGGCAGAGTATGTGACTTTGTGTGACACTTGTCAAAGGGTGAAAGTTGAGCATCAAAGACCTGTAGGGTTGCTACAACCAATGAAGATTCCTGAATGGAAATGGGAAGAAGTTGGTATGGATTTTATAGTAGGTCTGCCCTGCACTCAAAGAGGTTATGATTCAATATGGGTAATAGTGGATCGACTCACCAAGGTTGCTCACTTTCTAAAAGTCAAGACTACCTATACAGGTGCAAGGCTAGCAGAGTTGTACATGGAAAGGATAGTGTGCTTACACGGTGTTCCCAAGAAAATTGTGTCTGATAGAGGCACTCAGTTTACATCTCAATTCTAGCAGAAAGTACATAGATCTTTGGGGACAAAGTTGAATTTCAGTTCTGCTTACCACCCACAAACTGATGGACAGACTGAAAGGATCAACCAGATTTTGGAAGATATGTTGAGAGCTTGTGCACTACAATATGGTACTAGTTGGGACAAGAGTTTGCCATATGCTGAGTTCTCGTACAACAACAGTTACCAAAAGAGTCTCAAGATGTCACCTTTTGAGGCGTGGTATGGGTGTAAATGTAGAACGCCTTTGTTCTGGAATCAGACTGGTGAAACTCAAGTGTTTGGACCCGATGTCCTTAGAGACGCAGAAGAACAAGTGAGAATGATTAGAGACAACTTAAGAGTGGCTCAGTCCCGACAGAAGAGTTACGCTGATACTCGCAGAAGAGAGCTGACTTTCGAAGTTGGAGATTATGTGTACTTGAAGGTCTCACCAATGAGAAGTGTGAAAAGATTCAATATGAAGGAAAAGTTGGCACCGAGGTATATTGGACCTTTCAAGATCCTAGAGAGACGTGCAGAAGTAGCCTATCAGTTGGAACTGCCTGAGAGTTTGTCAGGTGTGCACGATGTGTTTCATGTTTCTCAATTAAAGAAGTGTTTGCGAGTACCAGAAGAGCAGATTCCTTTAGAAGAACTTGCTGTTAAGGAAGATCTCACATATGAAGAGTATCCGATAAAGATCTTACAGACGACAGAAAGAGTTACAAGGAGCTGAGTTATAAAAATGTGCAAGGTGCAGTGGAATCGGTATACAGAGGATGAGGCTACTTGGGAAAGAGAAGAGGATTTGCGAAAGACTTATCCACAACTGTTTGAGTAAGCAATCATCCGAATCTCGAGGATGAGATTCATCTTAAGGGGGTAGAATTGTAACACCCTAAAATTTGCATTTTTTAAAATAGTTAAATTTGATTTATTTATGTTATTATGTGTGCATTCAAATATAGGAAAATAATATTTTTTGTGAAATTAAAATCAATCATAAGGATATCTACATGTTGATGCACTCATGCTATAGCATTGTATTTAATATGTTGAGTGGTTTTGACTTAAACTCAAAAGGATTCAAAAATCATTTGGAAATGAATTTGGAAATTTGATCTGAAAAAGAAAAGGAAATTAATTTCTCTCCCCTCCCTTCTTCATTTTTGGCCTGCTGGCCCAACTCCCCGCCGGCCAGCTCGCCCCCTTCTCCTTTCCTCTTCTCCCATTTTCTAATTGGGATGGCCCAATCCGGGCAGGTAATCATTGCCGTCGCGCCCTCCCTCCTTCCCTGTCGCTGACTGCCTGGGCCCGCTCGTCAGCGCCGTCGCCCACCTCCCGCATCCCACGCCCAGTCAAGGCAGAACCGCCACCGCGCCCACCTCGCATCGTGGGAGCATCTTCCCTCATGCCCTAGCCTCTATAAAGGAGCCGAGCCCATCGCCGCCCTCCCTGCTGCCTCCCCCGCTCCACTCTTGAACTCACCTAAGTGCGCGGAAGCCGCAACCGCCGCACATTCACGTTAGAACCTGCCGACGTTCGTTCCTCCGCGCGGTCTGCCATCCCCGAGCCGCCTTCGTCCTCGTTTTCATCCGTGGTGAGACCCCCTTGTTCCCCTCCTTCTCCCCGTGCCTTTACTTTCGTAAATCATGGCCTCTAGGGCCCTATCCGCGTGCGCCTAGGAGCTTCACGTCGCCGGCCATGGCCACCACCGCATCGGCCACATCCTCCGACCGTGTTCTCGGCCTGGGCGGGGTCGCCTTCACCTTCCCTCTTACCCGATGCTCTCAGATGGGCAAACCGCGGCCTGTTGGGCCCGTATCGATTGCGCCGGCGACCTCCTCGCCCCCGGCCATGGCAGCACCGCCGTGCCGACACTGTTCCGGCCGCCGGCCTTCTCTCTCTCCCCCCAGCTCTAATCTGAGCCATCCATCGCTTGATCAACGGCTACGGATGGCCGATACCCCTTCATGGGTCTTTTTGCTAAAGAGACCCCAACTTTTGCCTATTTGAATTCGCAATCCTTGGCTGGTTTAAATATCCTAGATTTGATTTATTTAAATTCAAAAATAGTTCATTCTATTTATAGAAATGCCACTACATTGTTTTGCTTATAAAATCGTCGTTTTAGCTCCGAATCGACCCGTTCAAATTGCGTTAGATTCATAATAAAGTTCTCTACATGTTAATACCACAGTCAAACATGTTTGCAACATTTAAATTTTGAGGTTAGATTTAATTAAATAAATTGCTATAGGAAACCCCATTTAATTCATAACTTTCGTGTTTTAGCTCCATTTTTTGTGATCTTCGCGTTGACGTGATCATAGTGAGACATAGAATCTTTTCATAAACATTTTATCTTGTTTTCTATACTGCTGGTGTACTGTTCTAAGGATAGGTTTGTTTGCTTTGCATGAATGCCTTTGGAATGCTTGTATGTTGCTTTGTTGGTCGAGTTCAGACGGTGAGGAGAACGTTGGAGACCAAGAGTTCTTTGACGACTAGCAGGACCAGCAAGAGTTTGTTAACCGAGGCAAGTATAGCATGGGATCTACCTTGATGTCCTATTCACCATTTATTAATTACTCATTTGCATGTGTCTAATTTTGATACCCGTAAGGACATCCTAGTGGTTGAATATCCTGTTTTCCTTGTCTCCTACGGGTTATATGCATATGGGTAGTTGCTAGCGCTCAACGTAACTGTACATGATCTACATATTGAACAATGATTCTATGGAAAGAAAAGGTAAAAGTTGCTTTTAAACAACTAAAGTATAGGGAGAAGGAGCAAATGACTTTTGATCATGATGCTCTGGGCCCTCCATAAGGACTTATCTGTCGGCAAAAGCTAGGACTGATAGTGCAACCATGAGGGTCACATGGCTCTGACTTTAGCTCAGTAATAGGACCTTTTCTAGCTTGTTAGAGGTTACCTTTATGGTGCAAAAGGGGCTTGCCATGTTGGGTATAGGACTGCCCCTGTTCTTATGTGTATAGCCGCGAAGGATTTGTGTCATAGGAAAGGGGGGTTCCTACATCTACCTACCGAGGAAACCTAGTGGCCCTAACTTGTTAGCGAAACCTATGAAATGGCTTCATAGTGTACCCTGCTCACTCACCTTGGCAGTGATATGGGAGTAATTAACCCGGGCATATGGGAATCACGACTCAGGATGAATGTGCACAACCTCTGCAGAGTGTTACAAACTATTATAACAGCCGTGCTCACGGTCACGAGCGGCCTAGAAAACTCACAGGATAACTGGTTATTTGTTGTTGTTTATTTATGATGTTCTACGATGATAATATGATACAATTGATTCTGATATCTGATCATGTGGGTTTAATTGGGGCTTAAGCATAACTTGATAATAGTTGATGATAAAATCTTGACTTACTAAAAGTGCTAACCGCAGTAAACCAGAGTCATCCTTTTTGAGCTTTCATAACCCCATGTTATCTTGTTAAGTACGGGAAGTACTTACGCTTGTTTACTTTCAATATTTGGATAAAAATCCCAGATGGGTAACAGATGTCAATGATTATGAGGAGTTTCCAGAGGACTTTTAGGCTTGTAGTCAACCAGTTGACCGTCCCTGTGTAGGAGCTACCATGAGGGAGCTACCACGAGAGAGCTACCTTTTTATTTTCTGCTGTCTTGTGTAAGACTATGTGATGGTATTAATCATGATGTTAGATACACCATGATGATACTTTTTGTAATTTGTCAACTTATGTGTGTGAGTGATCCCTGGGCATACATGAGTTTTATGCATTCAATTTTATCCTTAAAATTGGGTGTGACAACAGGACTCGACTAGAGAAGAGTCCTTGACCTTTTGGGTGCATCATCTAGTCTCAGCGATAGAGACCCAGATGGCTTGTGATGGTGTCTCTGAAGATGATGTTACCTTTTCCATCAAACCCATCTTGGTATTGAGTTTCTATTTTGGTTTGACAGGTTTAGGACCTTCACTTGTAGAAATTGGGGAATCGACTGTTCTCCCCCCCCCCCCCCCCCACACACTTTGCTTGAAGTGTGTCCTGCTCATACAGACAAGGTAGAGATCAAGTGCATGGGCTCTGCTGGTGGGAAAACACCAACAGAACCAAAACTTTATTTATGCCTCTCTATCCTTAGGTACATTGAACAATATGAAGTTGAGGTTGTGTGTTTTGTTCATTTATATCATGGCTGGTAAGATCAGAAGATTACGCATGCATGTAGCATTTAAGTTCATTTGACCAAAAGGGTTGAGTTTCTTAACCAAAAGAAGAATTGTCTATCTCTACATAATGTATCAATCTTTACATGATTATGACTATCATCTTCTAGAGATAAGATGTGCAATGTTTTATCTCATTTGGTTAAGAATATGAAATCAAGAAAGTGGTGCTAGAAACAAGCTTAAAAAACAAGATATGTTGAGCTAATCAGGTTTGATCAGGTAAATTATAACTCAAATATATTTTGTTTCTTATTTATGTGCCTACCAGAATCAAGGAAAAAATCTTTTTAATAATGACCATTTACCTTAGGATGTTATCTTTGTCATTGGAGCGTGATGACACCATATGATAAAGGGTAGATGACTCATGGTGGTCCTTCCCTTTTTGCTTGAAGCTTTCCTTGTTTGGCTAGTCTCGCAGCTTGAGCTGTTCATGAGCTTCTTGTTTCCTAGATCACACCTTTTCTTTCTCATCCCTTTGTTATGCCATCTTTCTGCTCTTCGATCTTTTGTCACCTTGTTAAACCTTCTGCCTCACATATTGTTTTATGCCTGCAAAAGATTAGTGGACAACACATACTTGAAGGAATATACAATTTTCAAACACGGGTTGTTCCTCTAGAATTTTGTAATTCCCCTCTATGCTAATGAAAAAATAGTATTAGAATTATTTTAGCATAGTTTTTGTTTATCACGTTCTATACAGACATGCTCAAGGCAAAGGTAACTTGAGCAGAGGACAAAGTGAATGACCTTTGATACTTACAGTTCTTTCATTCATGATGAATGAGTTGTGTTTTCTTTGGGCAAAGTTATTAGAGTTCATCATGTGCCTTGCTTCATCTCTGATTTGAATTTATCTCGTGACTTACTCAAATTGAATTGAGAATGTCCTATAGGGGTTAGTCCAACAAAATATCTAGTATCTACTTTAGCATACTATTGGCTCAAAAATCAACCGAGACACTGCGTCTAATTTGATTTAGGAAGGTACTAAAACCTTTGGAAATAAGATCAGCACTTCTAAACTAAGCACCATGCTTAATTTAAAAGATGTATGACCATACCCCAAACCATAAGCATACTATAGTAAACAAAGGTGGTATGAATGCATTACAGAGATTCATTCAAATAGAGATGAAAGAGCATGATTATTATCTAGCAAATTGAGCATGGCTTAAAGGTAGAGACAACCAAGATGAATTAGCAACATGGCATAAGATTTTTCAGAGAAGCCCATCCCCCATGTTTGAATTTTGCTAATGCAAAATCAAGTTTAGATGGTTGTGTTTAAATGTTGCATAATAATTGGTTGGACAAACCTGGAGTCATCATTGTTCATCATTTTTGCTTTAGACCTGGAATGGTTAGTGACAATAATACCCGAAGGAATTTTCACAATTATATTTCTACACTTATTTCACAAAGACATCATAGCAGAATGGTGAAAGCTCATGTTATCTCCTGAAAAATGCTTATTTTAGGACATAAGTTTGTCCTTGGGAAACCTTCTAATTGTGTTTCAAATTGGTGAAGTGGTTTCCCCTCCAACACCAACCTTTGGGTACCTATCTTAAGATTCACACGGTGAGATCTACCATATTTATGATAAACATATGCATCTACAACCACTCTTTCAAAGTCTTTATGAACAAGGAGAATGAGGGGGTTGAAGATCTCGTGTGTGGCAATGTTAGAGAGACCAATTGATTCAGGAGATTTCTCATGTGAGCATGGATTTGATGAGGTGCTCATGAAATAACTTTCATGCTCATCAATGTAATCTTCCTTTTCAAGCTCCAAGGGTGTTACTTCATGAATGTCTATAGGTGGAAATGTTGTCTCTATCATTCTATGCCTATGACAGTCATTGGATGTTTTATTGTCCAGGATTTCCCATGGATTGATGACTCTCGGGTTGATCTTGTCTAAAACCTCGTCCATCCATTCAATGGCAATGGCACATAAGTTCTTAATATCCTCCAGCCATTGTTGTTGCTCTTTTTGTTTATCCTTATGGTCTTCATGACTCATATGCTTTGGATGTGTTGGCGCAAAAATGTGGTATCCGCAAGCCGGAACGATCTGGAGATCTACCTAACTTCAACGCAGGATCAGTTGATCCTGCGAATTCCCAAGGGCGTGCCAGTCAATTTCACCTGCGATTGATAAGGAGAGAAAGTTTATCAGTAATTTAGGGTGGAACATGCTAGTTTTGCCCAGACAGTTCCAAGTCTGCCGCTTCGGGAGCAGCCAAACAGGAAAATTGACTAAATAGCCGATACGAAAAGAAATTGGCTGTTAAGGACTGTAATGCTCGCGGGTCATGATTCATTTTATAGTAATGAATATAATGCACCCAGCTTTAATGATCATTTCCCTTAAGCTATTAACATGTCTGCGTCAAAGATACATCACTGGCTAAATTAGATTTGATCAATATGTGGTGTAGAGCCAATGAATCCGGTGAAAAGGGATATGCCATGCAAACAATCGACTGTTTGATATAGATAGATCTACGAACTGTCTAGATCTAATCTATCACCGTCAACAATGAGGTTCGACCGGATCAATGCAGCTATGATGATGATGATAGTCTAGAACCTAAAAAACCCATAGAACTAACCATACTTCAACAGGTTCATGAAAGCGTGCCATATCTGTGAAAGCATAAGCGAATCAGCTAAAATAGCCAATTCAGGTAGAAAAAGGGATTACAGCATGTGAACAATCGACTGTTTAATATGGATAGATCTATAAACTCATCAAATCTAACATGTTATCCTTAACAGTGAGGATCAACCGGATCGATGACAATCATGATAAAGATAACAGATCAAACCTTTAAAATAAACAGATCTATTCATATTTAACAAAATCATGAAGAGACACTATAAGCGTTAAGGTACTGGCAATCGACTATTCAGCCGATGCAGGCATAGCAAATAGCTAAGGTCACGCCTGGTCGAAAGCAAATCTACCAACTCCGATTTAAAGTGCTAATAGTGGGGATCGACCGGATCGTTACAGCCATAATAGCGAGCTATAGACCAAATTCAACTAGCTAGTAAACCTTCTTAAGATCAGACATGCCTTAGCCACATACTATGCACGATCAAGATCAAAGTAGAACGGCCGATAAAACATAATCCGTCGTTTAAAGTAAGAACCATCACACTGTGACAAAATAAATGATGGACTAAAAGGATATGAGGCCGATCTAGATCGATCTTGATCGGGCAGGTTGATACTGCTAAAACTAATGACAACAAGAACATCAGCAAGATCGGTAACTTAATGAATCTACTCGAAGGATGCCACCCTTAGGTAGAGCTGATAACTTAACCTAGAGCTCGTAAGAGGTCGGCCAGACCAATGCAGCATTACAAACAAAAGTATAAGCTATGACAGTACTTACATACAAGCTGGAGGTTGACCTGATCGATGTAGCCCTGCTTGTTGAAGAACTCACCGAGATCTACAGTACTCCTACTCCTAAGGGTTGGCGTGAAGCCGAAAAAAGTAATTGGTATGGATTGATTGGATCTTTTTTACAATAGTCTGGGTCCAATATTTATACTCGGTACCTAAACATGAATCCTACTCAAGTACGACTCATTACAATCTTTGGTATAAGAGAAAATATTCCTAACTTAAGATAACTTGGACCCTAATCTTTCCCTTTTTGTAGAGTCCGACATGTTTCCCCCCTCGACGCCATTCGTACGTAGTCCATTGATATTGTCTGCTAGCATCATCTATAAAATAGCCAATTCTGACACTGCATCAAAACCAGCTGACCTCGAGTCACACCTGATCGATCCCTTGATGATACAATTTTATAAGCCTTGTGTTCCCGCGTTCTTCTTTCTCAGATTTTGGTGTAAATACATGCCCCCCAATTTTGGGATAAAAGTAATTTTATTCCAAAATTACCATGTCTGTACCCCTGATGGGTCCGTAGTCATGGGTAGAGAACCTAGATCTAGGGCCTACCAATGTCATTGCCTGCTTATGAGCCTACACTTTGAAGCTTCATGAGAGCACTATTGCTTCATGGGCGCTTGGATTAAATCTTACAGACCGACTATAAATGCTTATCCGACCCTAGCGAGAGCAACCCAATGACTAGTGTCATGTTTCCCTTCTACTTGCCTCCTCGAGTGCCCTTGGCTCTACTAGACCCTCCATGGTATAATTCCTTACTATGAGGGTCTTGAGTGGTTAGAAGAATTCTTGTGCATAGGGCGATTGTGTCGCTCATTTCAACGCCTTGTCGAGCAAGAGGATCAGCTACTGCGGTTAGAAGAATTCTTGTGATATCACCTGAGTTTTCTCACCATCAGCGTTAGAGCTATTTTAGTGTTTGCAAGGGTTCAGATGTGTGGACGCCTTCCCCTTGTTTACTCTATCAAGTGCTCAAGCTGAGAAGTCAAGTTGGATATATGGGCATCTTTTTAGCAGGCGGCCCTTTCTCTCCCCTGATGCTACTTCTATCAGCGGGCCGATATGACTTAGTTCATGATGACATTTGGCCTTGTGGGGATCTGGACTGCCTTCAATCCAAGGAAGTCTTAGTGGGTCGATCGTCGGTCAATGTAAACCCTTTGTATCAATCCCACGATATCTATAATTATGGGAAACAATAAGTCTGAATCTATTGTGTTTACGTGAACCATTCCCTGAAATTTCTAGATTGTTGATCCGTTTCCATAACTAACTTCAATTCCATACCCCAGGACAAAGTCTATCTTCTCATCTCTTGGGCTATATATGCGGGCCATGGTTGTGGATCGTAAAACAACCTGCTTTGTCCCAAACCTTCTGTACCTTCGATGCGTTTTGCTTTCTAATAGGCTCAAAGACATGGAGAACGGCAAGAGGCCTACCGAAGAGGCCCTTGATGAGTCTGTGCCACCATACCAGCGTCTTCGTCACCAGGAGAATGCAACCCATGATCTTGGGCGAACGAACTTTCATCTGAATGCGCTGCAGGACGCTCTCATCATCTCGGATCATGGGGCCAACTCCACTCAATCGAGGCTGGCCGTGGCCAAGGCCAGAATTATGGGTGAGATATCCACCACAATTCTCTGTTTCTTTTAGTGTTGTCTTCAAGATCTTGATTATCCCTTCCTTGAATCTTTCCAAACCTATCAGCCCAAATGGAAAGCCTTCGATCAACTATAGAGTATGCGGCAGGATTCGTCAACTCTAGGGGCACCATGCCGGTGGTTCGCCTGTACGACGTCCCAAACCATGTCAGAGAAGTTGCCCTTCACGGTGTTCATCATGGTGCTACCATGGCATTGGTTGTTGCGCAAGCTTGCTCTGGCCACGAGCTTTAACTTCTTCCCCATGGTCTCTCAGCCACCGAACATCCTGAGGACCATGAGCACCTAGTACAAGGACTTCTTCAACACCGCCAACTCCATAACCCTCACTTCCTAGGACGAAGACATAGTGAACAAAGTATTCCTCGGCCTTTAGTTTGTAATAGGGAGAAGCTAGCAAACAATCTCTTCATTTTAAATGACTCCTCTTTTGCCTTGTACTCATGTTCCATGTACCAATTTGTAAGCAGTTATCTGGCCTATTGCGCGTCTCCTCGAGGCTCAGTAGAATAGCCATTTTGGACAAGCCAATTTCGACTTGTGATTTGATCTGACTCGATTAAATCTGAAAAACGGCTCTCATGGTAAAACTTTTCAAATTCCTCCCCAGTCATCAATCACCGCATTTTCCCTCGGTACTGGAAGAACAGCACTCCCTCTTCCATTAAATGGGCTTGCCTTTGCATATTCTGAGATATCGACCATCTCGTCTCTATGGCTATAAACATGGGCTAAGGGCTCTGGCTTCAAGCATATCTACACTTGCAACTGCCTCTGTTCTCTATATTTCTCTGCCTTCACAAATCCTGTAGCAGCTTCCCTTTCCATAATCCATGCTAACATCCATGGCAGGAGAAGACCACCGCGGCAAGCACACAGGCGAAAGATCTCCTAGAGGAGGAGGTCTCGGTCAGACAGTGGCTCCGCCACATGAGGTAAGACTGAATGCTCAAGTCCATAGCGAGAATCATCTACTAATGTATCTACAGGCTCAATGACTTCCTCCGGCCGCTTCCTCTCAGGACCGGTGGGCCTTCTACCGCTGCATCTGCTGCTGCCGCACTAGACTCATCGTCAGACTCCTCTTACTCCTACAATGGCGATGACCCTAGCATTTCCTCCAAGAGTGGAGGGTGGACAAGGACCATTACTTCAAGGCAACTCAGGAGAACGGTCAGCTTGAGAGCCACCTCAAGGCTTCTCAAGCCACCCTCCTCATCGCTAAGGAAGAAGCCAACACTACTCAGGCGTGGTTGGCTGAGTCTGACGCCTTGGTGGTGGGTAAGAGGAACTCCAAGAAGACCTTCGTTTCAATTTCCACTATCTTTGTCTTGATAGCTCCTTTGTTTCCATGATTTCCAGCCTTGATGGTGCAGTTGGAGATCCAACTGGCGGCGAATGTGGCTACAGCAGCCGTCAACGCCCTAGGCCCTCTCCTCAACAACTGCCTGCAGGACGTCCCAATGCATGTTCAGGAGATCGCCCTCCACGGCATTCACCACGGTGCGGCGATGGCTCTGGTAGCGGCGCAGGTCCTAACTAGGTATGATCTCTACACCATGGAGCCTAGGCTTCCTGATGACCGATGACCCTAGCACACATGAGGACCTGATCGAGGACTTCGAAGATGCCGTAGCGGCCATCGTGGACATCGCTTCAGCTCAGGACGTTGTAAGAAGGGTGTTCGATTAGCTTGTACCTAGTACAAACTGATCAATGAATGAAATCCCTATTTTTTTATGATCGCGTCTTAGTGAACTTCCTGCAATATTTTTGTATACGTCATGATTATCTCTGTGTTTGTTTTTTGCTGTATAGGCGATACATATCATATCGGCTTTTACCCCTTCGGGTGTATTTTTGAACTAGAGCAAATACCCTTCTAGTACCGGCCATTAGAGCCGATGACTGAACAAATTGGCTATCAAGTATTAATCTAAACAATAGGATAATATTTCTTTAGATACTTTCCATTGATTGCTCTATCAAACTCCTCTTCTCCTCCTAGTGTTTCCAAAATATAAGCATTGCTAGGCGCACAACGTTTAATCCAATAAGGTCCTTCCCAATTAGGTGACCACTTGTCGAACTCGCTATCTCTTGACCCGATCGGTAATTTCACCTTCTAAACCAAGTCTCCTTTAGAAAATTGTTTGCTCTTGACCTTCTTATTGTAATACTTCACAATCCTTAGTTTATTGGCTTCGATATTCTCAAGAGTACGTAGTCAATAGCAACTTAAGTCTTCTAAGTCATCCATCATAAGATTCTTATAAACTTTGGCTGACAAATCATTTTGCAGCGTGACATGCCTCGATCCAGTTTTAATCTTCGAGGGAAGGTCTGCATTATGACCATACACAAGTTCATAAGGTGACGCTTTAATCGATCCATGACAGGCCATCCTATATGCCCATAATGCCTCATTAAGCGTTGAATACCACTTTCTTGGCTGCTCTTTGATCTTTTTTCTTGATCAGCTTAATCATAATTTGATTGGATGCCTCTACCTAGCCATTAGCCAGAGCATAGTAAGGAGAAGAATTTAATAACTTAATTCCCATACTGACATCAAAATCTCTGAACTTCTGATGTGAACATTGTCCCCTGATCAGTAGTAATAGTTTGAGGAATCCCAAAATGATACACAATATGTTCCTTGACAAAATCAACCATGTTCTTTGAGGTTGTCGTCTTCAAAGGATTTGCCTCAACCACTTAGTGAAGTAATCTATTGCTACCAATATAAACTTATGTCCTTGTCGCACCCAATTTTACATAGCAAAACCAAGTACTCGTATATGTGCGCCCATGATGTCCAAACACACATATATCACAAATTACAATAGTATCAAAGTAAAGTATTTATTACATCGCATATCTCATCATAAAATTAATACAAAGTTTGCTCAAAGGCAATATTATTACAATCACAGCGGAATAACTAGCCCAAACTGCCATAGAGACTCCAACTGGTGAACGTCTCCCTAGTAGTCCTGAATATCCTCCGAAAACTCTTCATATCCATTATCTGTTACCCATTCGGGATTTTCATTGGATGTAAAGCAAGTGTAAGCTCACCATGTTTAGCAAGTATATCAAAGGGATCTATGAGGCTCAAAAGGCTTGACACTGTTTGACTGCGGTTCGCAATTTTAGTTGATTAAATTTTAGCATCCTGATTCTCTACTTTAATGAACAGTCCCAATTCCCAAGTGATATTAAAGTATAGTCATATTTATCTCAATTCCCAACCATCCACGATCCACAATAACCACTAATCTTGAAGGATCCAGACCGCTCGTATCCGTGAGCACGGCTGTTATAACAGGTTAATTATTTCTACAGAAATTGTACATCTTTACCCACCGGGCCAGTGATTCCCAAAGCCGAGGTTCACGAGACCCACTACACCTCTTCCTAGGAAGTGTGGCAGGGTTTCACTGAAACCCTTAGCTAGTTGCACTAACAAGTCGTAGCTACAAAGGAGTGGCACACGTGGGCATCGCAGCACGGTACACACCCTAGCAGAAAAAGGAAAGATACCCTCTTACCCTTACTGGAGCTACAGACGAGCTAGTACAATCTAGTTAATAGGTTAAAGTCAGATCCATATGACACTCGGGGTTGTACGGAACCTCCAGGGTTGCCGCTTCAGGATTAAGTCCTTATGGAGAGGCAATAGAGTACTCAACCGCATACTCTAGTCCCCTATCTGTTGCTAAAAAGCTCCATTTTATCACATTGTATATAGCCTTTAGTCATGTTTAACAATTATTTTATGTTAAGCGCTGCAAGCATCTATTCAAAATGCCTACCCAAAAACCATAGGTATCAAGGATATGTGGTACAAGTAATCATCTAGGTAAAGTCCTTAAAGGTATTTCAACTTAGACACATGCATGAATATGAATGGTAATAGTTCACAGGTAACAAGTGGCCTTTGGTACACTTGCCTTAAATATCGATCCTTCGGTAAGCTTTAATCTTCAACGTCCTTCTTCTTCTTCTTCTGGATCACCACGTGTATCTCACCGACTGGACGTAATCGTAGAACACCACACAAACATCCATACACATACATGCATAGCATACAATTGCATTTATATCAGAACAGTACACCAATCATAGAAAAATAAGTAAAAGAGATTGAAATATGATTCTACGCATCGCTACGTACACAGTCGTGAGAGGCACGCTAATTAGAGTTACAGTTGAAAAGTTACAACTACCGAGAGATTTGCTTTATAAAAGAAAGCTATAGACTTTATTTATGTTAACTATATGAATTCATATATAAAAGATATTTTATAAATAATAGAGATTGAATTATGTCAATTTTAGATTTGAATTATAAAACTAAAGTGAAACATATCACATTTTATGTATAAAATCCAGTTGCATAATTATTAATCAAGATATGATTTAAACCATGATTTTTCTAAAATAGTAATACAGTAAACATCATTACTAATGCGTAGATCTCGTCGTTATGAAACAAACGCAACTTGAACGGACTATTTTGGAGCTAAAATTAATAAGTTATGATTTAAACAAGTTTTCCTATAGTTAAATAATAGATCAAATCTACCCATGAATTTTAAATATTGATAACATGCTTAATAGTACTATAAACATGTAGAAAACGTAAATACGGTCCTAACACAATTTGAATGGGTCAAATCGGACTTAAAATGCAAAAGTTACGCATGAAATAAGGTTCAGTGGCATTTCTGTAAATAACTCGAACTCATTTTTGAATTAAAACAATTAAAATCTGAATTTTTAAGGATTTTGGACTGCGCTCACTAATTCTGGAAACTAACTGGGTCCTAAACGAATAAAAACAGGGCTAAAAAACAATTATTTTGAACTGATTTGGATTGCGGGTTGATTCACCTAAAACATAGGGGCTATTACGCAAAACGGGCGCGGCTGACCGCATGTTGACTGCGTGTTGCTGATTGGGTAGCCACGTGGTAGCACGTTGTTGGCGCAGTGCACCACGCGTGCGGTGGGCACGCGCTGACCGATGCTGTGGACCGAGTCCATGGCTCATGATGGACCGGTTACACAACGAAGGGGTACGGGCTTATCGTGGCCGTCCACATCAGATCTGACGGTGCTGGTGCGATGGGGGCAGTGGGTCACCAGGGGAAGACACACACGACGGCGGCGCCATGGGTGCCGGTGTGCCGAACTCGTTGGTGACGCCAGTACGGGGAACTCTTGGCCACCCCAGACCAATCCGAGGGTACGATAACATAGCGCGAGGTCCTGCTGGACTCAACGGAGCACGAGGCTACGGCGGGGATCACGCCAGAGCGGTGGTCCCAGCGGCGGCGCCATGAATGGCAGTGGCTGAGGTTCTACTCTACGGTGTTCTAGGGCACTAAACACGACGTGAAGGGGTCGAGGAGGTACAGAAGCTCACCGTGAGTCGTTAGGAGGGGAGAGCAGCGTCCGGGGAGGCCTCGAGGGGGTGGGTCGACGACGGTGGCGACGACTGGAGAGAGAGAAGGGTGCAGGCGAGGGGAAATCCAGGCAAATCATGACCAAAAACAAGAAATGGAGGTACCCACGGGTGCGGTGAAACACGGCGGAGCCTCGGGTCACGTCGGCGACGGTGATTGCACTCGGGAACAAGGGATTCGTCGGCGGCGGTGGCGACCTCAAGCGCAGAGGGGAAAGGGAGAAGATGGGGGCTCGGCTCTGGAGTTTTATAGGCGGGCGGGGCTGCGGTAAAGGGAAGGGGAGCAGGGCGAGGGCGAGATTGGGCACTTTCCTTGTAGGAGCGCCGGCGCGGTGTCTTGCCATACACGGGCGCGCCATTACTGGGAGCAAGAAAGGAAGGAAAGAGGCGCGAGGAAGAAAGCAAAGGGCCGGTACTGACGAGCGGGACCCACATGGCAGTGAGGGAGAATGGGAGCAGGCGTGCGGCGTAGGCGCGTGGGTGGTGAAGGCCGAGCGAGCCTGAGGTGCTGGGCTGGGCCGCGCGCACGTGTGGTGCAGTGCAGAGGAAGGCGCGAGCAGAGCGGGCCAAGCGATGAACTGGGCCGAGTCCGAGTAAACAGGAAAGAGGGGAAGGGAGGGGTGGCTGGGCTGGCCAGTAGGCCAGGCCGGGAAGAAGGAAGAAAAAAAAGTGGGCCGGTTCCAGGGATGGGCTGAAAAGGAAGAAAGCAAATTTTTTTTCAAATTCAAATCCTTTTCTATTTCTAGTTTCTTTTTCTTTTCTTAATTCAAAACAATTTCAAATATGAACCGAATCAAGTGTAAATATGATCTAAAATACACTTTTTGATTCAATCATAAATGAACCAATTTTGGGTAAGATTTCTGAAAATAACTTTTTTAAGTTCTTTCATTTTCTAATTCCTTTTCTTTTATTTCAAAGCCATTATTAATTTCATTTGCAAAAGTAGTTTTAACCAATTTGAATTTTCACTCAAATTCACTCAACCGAATAAATCAAATGCATTGGCATGTATGCTCAAACATGTTGCTACCTTATGATGAATTTTAAATTAATGAAAATTTTTATTTTCCTATATTTCATGTGCACAAAAATTCATGAATAAATCATTTTAGCTCTATTTTTAAAAGAGGCAAATTTTAGGGTGTTACAGTCCTTTACTCGAAGGTGGAAAGATCTGGCCAATTAATTCAATCCCCCAACCTCTAAACGGCCATGGTTTCATTATTGGATTCATAGCCAATGCGGGCGATTTCTGAATATTACCAAAACATCGACAATCCTGACACCCCTTATAATATTCAAAACAATCTTCTAGTATTGTTGGCCAGAAATATCCAGTCTTGCGAATAATCCATTTCATCTTATAAGCCGATTGATGAGCTCCACATATGCCTTCATGTACTTCACCAATCAACACTTTAGCCTCTTCTTGATTGAAGCATTTAAGCAAAACCCCATCGACTAGTCTTATAATAGAGCTGATCATCTAGCAAAACATACTTAGTCGATTTGTACCTTAGTTTCCTGGTAACCTTCTACGATGGATTCTTAAGGTGATTGGCTATTTCAACTCTCCAATCATCAGTCAAGGTTTCACTACTTAAGATCTCTTGAAGCACTCGATAACCTAAGGCACTTTGAGCTAACCGATTAGCCTCTTGATTCTGTGCTCTAGGAATATGCTAAAGAGAAATATGAGGAAACTACTTGAGTAACCTCTGGCATTCATCATAGTAACCCCTCAGAATATCATCTTTACATTCATATAGGCCAATCAACTAATTAATAATTAACTGTGAATCTCCAAATACTTCAATTGACTCGGCCTTTACTTCATGAAGAAGTTGAAGTCCCTTAAGAATAGCTTCATATTCTGCTTGATTGTTGGGAAAAGCAAACTCAAAACTTGCCCCCCCGAGGTGAAACAATAACAATACCAACGCCACCACCTTGCTTGCACGATGATCCTTCAAAGAATAGCATCCAAGGTATCAGCTCTACATAGCCAATACTCGGTTTATGATGCTGAGTGACAAAATTGGCTATTACTTGCTCTTTGACTGCTTTACCGATTTGTACCTCAAGTCAAATTCCGACAATGCAAGAATCCACTTCCCCATTCTCCCATTTAATATCGGCATTGATAGCACGTGCTTGATCACATCAGCCTTGGAAACAACTGTACACTCAGCCGATAACAAGTAATGCCGCAACTTAGTGCACAAGAAATATAAGCACAAGCATAACTTTTCATTAGGAGAATATCTTGTTTCTGGATCTAAAAGCCTTCTACTTAGATAGAAAAGAACCTTCAAACTCTTGCATTAAGGCCGATCCAATCGATTGGTCATCGACCGACACTGTACAACTTAAAATGCTTACCTTGCTGAGGAGGGACCAGCACGGGTGGATATTTCATATATTCTTTTATCTCCTCAAATGTCTTTTGTTGTACGTCACTCCATTTAAATTGTTGATCATTTTTCAACTT